>NC_133327.1:107952269-108184769 GCF_042186555.1 Aquarana catesbeiana | reverse complement strand
CTGTGATTGACAGGCTCAGTGGTCCATGTTTCCCTATAAGACTGTGTAGAAGGGGGGGTGTCCTTTCTCTCCACTCAAGTCTCAGATTACACATAGTTTATGTAGGAAGATTTGTTTCATCTCTGTGTATCATCTGAGGCTTGTCACTTCACCGGGTATATGCAAGTGTTTACAACTACTTTAACATACAGTGTAAAGCTGACTAAACATCAAATCTATTATTTTTTCATGATCGTGCTATTTGTCATGCCTAGATTGTATTGTATTTTTACACACATAATTACAAATATGCAGTTTGGTGGTATTTAAGTCTAAATATTATAAGATTACCCCACACACATTGAGCTTTTGTTCAATTTTGTTTACTTCCATTAACTTAACTACTTGCTGACCACTTGCTCTCCTGCGCGAATCGCCGTACCTGTACAGCAGCTTGTGCAGGCACAGTTGCGAGAGCATGCCCGCGGTTTGGGCGGACTCGATGTCTGCCGGTGACCCGCGATCATCTAATACCAAGTCAGAACGGGGATCTGCCAGTGGAAACAAAGCGGATCCCCGTTCTGACAGGATACATGACAGAGATCGCTGTGGCCCTGTCACTTACCTGATCATGGAGGCTGTAATCTCTTCTTTCCTCCTTCTCCGGGGGAGCGGGGAGCGGCGGTCATAGGTGCGGGGTGCAGCATCCATAGGTGCGGGAGCGGCCTCGGGGGTGCAAGGAGTGGCATCCATAGGTGCGGGGAGTGGCCCGGAGGTGTCCGCTCCTCCTCACAGCATACTGTAGGTCCAGGCTGTGATCTCCTCTCCTTCTCCTGGATGTGCGGGGAGCATCGGCTCCGGTGTCTGCTTCTCCATCTCCTGCAGCGTTTAGGTGCATCTTCCACCTAAACGCCAGGCATCTAATAGGATTGCCTGACGCTTTGGCCAGTGGGGAGACAGGTCTCACTGACCTGCCTCCTGATTGGCAGGGAGGAAGGTTAGTGTGAAAATAGCGAAAATTAATTTGCTACCATCACACAACAGGGTGGGATCGGGACGCAGTGCTCTGCGCCCCGAGCCCACCCATATTTGAAGCCTATTAGAACCTCTGGTTCTAATCACGTGCTTCAAAAATCCACACCCCCCATTGGAATCCATGCACCCAGCACCCTGATATGTAGATCAGGGGGTGGGACACATGGACGGGAGGCGGTGCCCATGCGCCCCTAGTGGACGGGCCGCCACTGAAGAGATCTACTGTTCCCAGTGATCGGGAACAGTGATCTCTGTCATGTCCCAGTAAGCCCATCCCCCCTACAGATAGAACATTCTGAGGGAACACATTTAACCCATTAATCACCTCTTAGTGTTAACCCCTTAACTACCAGTGTCATTTTTACATTGAACAGTGCATTTTTTATAGCACCGATCAATGTAATAATTTCACTGGTCCCCAAAAAGTGTCATTTGGGGTCAGATTTGTCCGCCGCAATGTCACAGTCCAGCTAAACATCGCAGACTCTGCCATTACTAGTAAAAACAATTAAAAAAAATAAAAGTCCCTAAATCTATCCCAAAGTTTGTAGACGTGGTAACTTTTGCGCAAACCAATCAATATACGCCTATTGCGATTTGTTTTTACTAAAAATATGTAGAAGACTATATGTCAGCCTACACTGATGAATAAATGTGTTTTTTTATTTAAATTTTTTTTGGATATGTATTACAGCAAATAGCAAAAAAAGTAGTTTTTTTTTTTTTTTCAAAATTGTCACTTTTTTTTGTTTATAGCGCAAAAAATGAAAACCGCAAAGGCGATCAAATACCACCAAAAGAATGCTCTATTTGTAGGAAAAAAGGACAGCAATTTTGTTTGGATACAGCGTTGCACGACCACGCAATTGTCAGTTAAAGCGACACAGTGCTGTATCGCAAAAAATGGCCTGGACATTAAGGGGGAAAATCCTTCCAGTCCTTAAGTGGTTAATTGTGGATTGTACAGTCCTATCACTCATATTGCAAGCTGTTTATATCTAATGGAAAACATTGTCAAGCTCATCCAATATCTTAGTAGAATGTACAGCCAAAATGCATGGCCAGATTTATGCTGTCAAGACATTAAGGGGCAGGTTTATAAAAAGCAGTCAATGCAACATTGACCAAACATACACTGCAGGTAAATCAATGTCATTTAAATCATGTGCACCAAGACATTTCACCTGTAGTCAAACTTTTTTTTTTTTACATGTCCTGAAGAATTACTTAGATTTTAGTTTTCTGATACGTTGATATGTTTCACACAAGCCTCTTAAAAACTACAATCTGTAGTTATTAGTTAATCATTTGTAAAAGTTTGTAAGTTTGCCCTCCCTACCTACATACTCAAAGGTACTGTAATGTGAATTTGGACAGTCCCACTAAATGCCACAGAGAACATAATGTCAATTTCATCAATAGCTCTAGATGTTCTTGCATAGATTTCCAAAATCGCCCAAGTACTATTTGTTACTAACTCACCCAGTTCTAAATGGGTTAATCATCTGTGACCTACAAACATCATGATTGTGGTGCAATTCAATGTATACTAGTTAGTTGAAAAACCTGATTGTTGTATGAGTTCCCACTACCAGCCTTAAGGATAACAGCCTTTTAAAGTGATGCCCTATACACACGATCGGATTTTCCAACAACAAATGTTGGATGTGAGCTTGTTGTCGGAAAGTCCGACCGTGTGTATGCTCCATCGAACATTTGCTGTTGGAATTTCTGCCCACAAATGTTTGAGAGCAGGTTCTCAAATTTTCCGCCAACAAAACTTGTTGTCGGAATTTACGATCGTGTGTACATAAGTCCATCGCACAAAAGTTCACGCATGCTCGGAATCAAGCAGAAGGAGCCGCACTGGCTATTGAACTTCCTTTTTCTTTGCTTGACGTACGTCTTGTACGTCACCGCGTTCTCACGTTCGGAATTTTGGGCCAACATTTGTGTAACCGTGTGTAGGCAAGACAAGTTTGAGCCAACATCCTTCGGAAAAAAAAAACACTGTTTTGTTGTCGGAAAATCCGATCGTGTGTACAGGGCTTTAGAATGGAAACTGTAGAAAACAAACTAGTTTGTTCTTTTCAAAGTTGATTCCGTAATCAAGATCTGACCACTAAATGTCCATTTCTTCTTTCTACTAAAGTCACAGATGGAACTCTGTAATCAGTTTGACTTTTAAGCATGCTTTACAAAATGAAATGAACATGCACTATTGCTTTCAAGCTGTGGTCCTCTGCTGTCCATGTCCTTCTATCAATTTAGGGTAAGCAGCCGTTTGAAGGTATAGATATACAAATAGAATGGTATGGATTGTGTGGTCTTACAACAGCTTCCATAAAATCTTGCACGACAATAATAGCACAAATATGAAACTCATTAAAACGGTTCCTAAAAGACTTCACAACTGCCAGTAAACATGTACATGTTTGCTGTCTTGCTGTGTAATATAACAGATAGATAAACCTGGCTGTGTTTAGTGAGAACAGTAGTAAGAAGTAGGAAAGTTAACCACTAAAATTTGGGATTCAAAGATAAATATTTCACTGAATGATCAATGACCCATCACCAGCCAGAAAATTACAAGCACTGGAACATTGTTGGGACTTGGTGGTGTTGTCAACAATATTATCACAGCAGGAAAGCTCTGGAATCCTATGGTGCCTACTATGTACCAGTTAGGGCATAATAACCAGTATTAGCCATATTTTGCAGGTAGATGTACGCTTTATGTGCATCAAAGCCCCCATTATCGGCTATGCATCATTGTTTTTTCTCCCCTCTGTGATTTAAATAGTTCTCTTCAGTTTTAGTGTACATAAACCTTTAGTTGAATGAATTAATTGTATGTTTTAATACACTTTGTGGATTCTAAAGGCGATTGGATGCACAAATCCTTCAGTCTCTTGGCATATACTGTATAGCCCTCTTAGGAAGCTATGTCCTTGGGATGTTCTTGGAATTGGAGGTAAAGGTTCCATAGATTTTTTTTCCAATTCTCCTAACATGCTTTTGGTAAATTGTGGACCTTTGAGGATTACAGTATTAGAGCCACACTGGATAATGCTGAATTACCCAAGCTTACAGAATTAAAGGACAACTATCATGAATAATGCTACATGTTAACACACATGTGAGATCTCTATGCTCATTGTGTGATCTAGACAGGTCCCACTGCAATAACAACTGACATGGAAAATACATGATATTGCACATATAAAATCATATTATAAGCATTGTGCAAATTCTATCTCCAGGTGAAATGACAATGTCAACGATGCAATCCCTAGGCTTGCAGGGAATTTATGCATAGTGTATTGCATTAGGAAGAAGCAGGTAATTGAGATAAATAGAACTAAGTCAATAATCACGTTTGTGTTTTCCTACATATTGTTTCCACTCTATAATTATTCCTCTCCTGTATATTCAGCAATCATACTTTCACCATCAATCTGGAAGCCATAAAAATCTACAAGAAAGGGCATTTCAGGACCCTCAAGTACAAGAGAGGTTAATGAAATACATCACCAAGGCATATGCCGACCATGAAAAGCCCTTTTGTATTGATCTTCCTCTACTCAGATAATTGCATAGGCACCAGTCCAAAACAGTGCTGTTAGGAACCTTGCTTGGGTTTGTCAAACCATAAAGCAATTTTCTAGTCACTTTTTGCATCTGTGCGTTCCAACCATTATTTGATGAGACATACAGTTCCTTAAAAAAGTATTCATAACCATTGAAATTTTCCATATTTTGTCATGCTACAACAAAAACTTAAATGTATTTTATTGGGCTTTTATGTGACAGACCAACAAAAAGTGACAAATAATTGTGAAGTGGAAGGAAAATGATAAATGGTTTTCAATTTTTTTTTTACAAATAAATATGTGAAAAGTGCGGGGTGCATTTTTATTCAGCCCCCTTTACTCTGATACCCCTAATTAAAATCTAGTAGAACCAATTGCCTTCAGAAGTCACCTATATAGTAAATAGAGTCCACCTGTGTGTAATTTATTCTCAGTATAAATACAGCTGTTCCATGAAGCACTCAGAGGTTTGTTAGAGAACCTTAGTGAACAAACAGCTCCATGAAGGCCATGCGACAATCCAGACAGGTCAGGGATAAAGTTGTGGAGATGTTAAAAGCAGAGTAAGGTTTTAAAAAAATATTCCAAGCTTTCAACATCTCACGGAGCTCTGTTCAATCCATCATCTGAAAATGGAAAGAGTATGGCACAACTGCAACCCTACCAAGACATGGCCATCCACCTAAACTGACAGCCCGGGCAAGGAGAGCATTAATCAGAGAAGCAGCCAAGAGGCCCAAGTTAACTCTGGAGGAGCTGCAGAGTTGTCCACAGGACAACTATTAGTAGTACGCTCCACAAATCTGGCCTTTATGGAAGAGTGACAAGAAGAAAGCTATTGTTGAAAGAAAGCCATAAGAAGTCCGCTTGCAGTTTGCGAGAAGCCATGTGGGGGATACAGCAAACACGTGGAAGAAGGTGCTCTGGTCAGATGAGACCAAAATTGAACTTTTTGGTCTAAAAGCAAAACGCTAACACTGCACATCACCCTGAACACATCATTCCCACCATGAAACATGGTGGTGGCAGCATCATGTTGTGGGGATGCTTTTCTTCAGCAGGGACAGCGAAGCTGGTCAGAGTTGATGGTCAGAGTTGATGGGAATATGAATAGAGCCAAATACAGGGCAATCTTAGAAGAAAAGAGAAAATCTGTAATGCCGCGTACACACGGTCGGACTTTTCGTCTACAAAAGTCCGACAGCCTGTCCGACAGACTTCCGGCGGACTTTCGGCGGACTTGCAGCAGACTTTCTAACGAACGGACTTGCCTACACACGACCACACAAAAGTCCGACGGATTCGTACGTGATGACGTACACCGGACTAAAATAAGGAAGTTCATAGCCAGTAGCCAATAGCTGCCCTAGCATGGGTTTTTGTCCGTCGGACTAGCACACAGACGAGCGGATTTCGGGGTCCGTCGTAGTTACGACGTAAAGATTTGAAGCATGTTTCAAATCTAAAGTCCGTCGGATTTGAGGCTGAAAAAGTCTGCTGAAAGTCCGGAGAAGCCCACACACGATCGGATTACCAGCCAGCTTTAGTCCGTCGGCGTCCGTTGGACTTTTGTAGACGAAAAGTCCGACCGTGTGTACGCGGCATTAGAGTCTGCAAAAGACTTGAGACTGGGGTGGAGGTTCACCTTCCAGCAGGGCACCCTAAACATACAGCCAGAGATACAATGGAATGGTTTAGATAGCATATTCCTGTGTTAGAATGGCCCAGTCAAAGTCCAGACCTAAATACAACAGAGAAACTGTGGCAAGACTTGAAAATTGCTGCTCAACTGACAGAGCTTGAGCTACTTTGCAAAGAAGAATGGGAAAAAATGTCACTCTCTAATTGTGCAAAGCTGGTAGAGACATCCCCAAAAAGACTCGCAGCTGTAATTGCACCAAAAAATGGTTCTACATAGTATTGACTCAGGGGGGGCGAAATACAAATGCACGCCACACTTTTCACATATATGAATACTTTTTCAAGGGACTGTACAACAAGTTTATTTGTCCAAATACATGGACGAGCTGCAATAGACAGAAAGGAACATCGAAACATATATTTGTTACATGCAAATATTCTTTCCAGGTGTTGATGACTCAAGAATAAGGTGAACTGAAAGTGAGACATTGCAGAAGCTCTGTGTGAGATATAACAGTTTCATAGGTAGTGTGTGTTTATGTAATGTGTCACTGGATACTCTAATGCCCCACAATGTAAACTCACTACACAAATGAGCTCCTGATTTTGGCTGCACTAGAAAATGATGACAGTATTTTTGGGTGATCCTAAATAATAGGTACAGCTCAAGTAGAAAGATGGAAAATGTCTCTCAGCTTGGCTGTTTTTATTCACCACCTGTGTGAATAAACAGCAAGATACATTGTACAAATTCAGCAAGACCAATACACTTACACTTGTCTTAGTGAATGTAGTACATACTTGCAATAATTGTACATGGTGAAAAGCAGGGCTTTTTTCAGCAGGAACGCGAGGGAACGCAGTTCCGGCACCTCCAGCACTGAATGTATGTAATAGCATGGGGTGTGGGGTGTGCTGGAGGGTCTATTGATATTGGCTGCTGGGGGATCTATTGTCACTGGTTGGGATCTGATTTTGTGTGAGGGTCTATTGTTGCTGATGGGGAATCTATTGTTGCTGGGGGGGTCTTATGTTGCTGGAAGGGATCTACTGTTGAGGGAGAGGTTTATTTTTACTGGCTGCTGGAGGATCTATTGATGCTGGCTGCTGGGAGATCTGTTGTTGCTGCTGTGGGGGGGGGGGGGTCTAATGTTGCTTGGGTATATATTTTGTTACTGGGTGTGATATTTTGTTGTGGGTGGTTCACTGTTGCTGCAGGGAATATATTGTTGTTGGGGTGGAGTCCATTGTTGCTGAGGGAGTCTATTGTTGTGTGGGGATCTATTGCTGGGATTCTATTCCTGCCTGCAGGGGATCTATTTTACTGCTTTTCTTTGTATCATCAACATGTTCTATACAAATGATTTAGCACCCCAAAATGATACTTGGTTCTGTATTCTCTAAAAGGGGCAAAACTGGTAGGTGGGTAGGGGGTGGAATCAAGGGACGGTGGTCAGAGGTGGGTAGGGGTAGAGGCAAGGGGTGACTCAGACGGGGGGAATTCCTGCACCTAAAAAAGCCCGGGCGAAAAGTATAACCCAGCTACTCCCTTCTCTTCCTTTTGTATTGGGTGGTTTCTCCTTCCACTTCTGTATATAAGGGCACCAGACAACAATACAGGGACAATATATCTGCAGCTTTTTTTGCTTCCACCAGGATACCTACATACATTCCTTGTGTCATAAAAGTACAAGTTATGTCTTTAGCCCTTCACATGCCTTTTCAACCCATAACAACCACTGTTATATATATACATTGAAAAAAAACATATGTCCTTCACGTTCCAGTAAACATAAAAAAAAAAAAAAAAAAAAAGAAACCTCAGATCATCCTCAGAACCCAAAAACAACAGTTCAAAAAGAAAGAAAACTTTACCAAGATGTCCCCCAAACCCCTCAGAGGCACTCTCCTTGGTCAAAATTGGTTTCTGTTAGGAAATGGCTTTTCCCATTAGCAATAACTTATACTCTTCTTTCTTAAGAACCTGGCAGCCTTGGATAGAGTGGGGTTCGGGCCATGGATTTTGATACCTACATTTTTCTTTGATGATCGCTGGTATTATGATAGTTATACTTTATTCTGTACTCATATGATAATCTGCTGTGTTGTGTAGCATGAATCAGTTCTTTTTCCTTCCCCTATTGTTATCTGTTTGTTGTACATTGCTTCTATGTTTTAGGAGCCTAGGCTCCTTATTATATGACTATAATCTTCCTCTGTACTGTTTGAAATACCAATAATCTGATCACATTTAACCACTTGTCGACTGCCCCATGTTTATATACTGTGGGGCGGTGGCTCCTACAGGCGAAATCATGTACCTGTACATGTTATCCTCTTCCGGGTCTGGGGCATGCATGCACACCACCGGCAACCAACTCCCGCTGTGATTGGATACAGCGGGAGCCAATCAGCAGGTCCGGTGGACCCGATGTCTGCCGAAACCAGACGATCATTCACGAGAGAGGCAGAACAGCGGTCTGCCTATGTAAATAGGGCAAATTGCCATTCTGTTAGTAGGGGAGACTAAGCAGAAGCATGGATCTTTGTCTTCTCACAGTTAAAGCACCCCCCCATCCCACAATTAGAAAGCACTCCCTAGGGACACATTTAACCCTTTGATAGCTCTATTTGTGGGGAAAAAAAAGGACTTACATTTTATTTCGGTACAGCACTGCACAGCCGCACAATTGTCAGTTAAAATAACGCAGTGCCGTATCGCAAAAAATGGCCTGGTCGTAAAGGGGGTAAACCTTCTGGAGCCGAAGTGGTTAACTTATGTCTGATTTGCGTTTTTATGGGTAATGCATTTTCCGCATTAACCACTATCACTGCTCCTATAATATTCTTTCATTAAAGACAAATTTTAATCTAATCCTTCCGTACTTTAATATACAATTATTGCATCTGAATCTGCTAAGAGTGCCCCTTTCTTATCAAGCTCTGTGTACTGACAGCTACTTGTGGCAATCTAAACCATCTTCCAACTCCTTGATGACTCCTTGACGACTGTCAAGAGTAGCAAGACTCTTTTCCTGTGACAGTAACTCCCTCCTGGCACACCATTCCCAAAGTCAGCTGATTTTAGCTGCCATGTGAAAACCTGTCTGTGCTGGCAGTTACCACCATTCATCTATGCCACATCCATCTCCTGACAAGACTGTTAGAGAAAGACAGGGTGTGTTTTTAATCGTCATTTGTTCAACTACTTTAGATGTTTTTTTAGGATGTGACAATACATTGTGTATTTATATATATATAAAAAAAAAAAAGCTATTAGTTAGAAGTTGAATAAAACTCCTGTACTCATATTAAGTATGTATTAAACACCTGTGTGATTACTGTGGTAGTTAACATTATCCTATCAAACATGCAAGCATCCTACTGGCCATTTGCATTGTGCTTATTTCAGGTATTAGGCAGGCCAACTTAGACTTCCCTTTTGCCTGCAAACTCCAGCTCTTTGGATTTCAAAGTATTCCTGGGCGAGATATCTAATATCTCCAGCTTCCTTGCAGTCTAATGCACAAGCTTAAGGTACCCAGGTTTGATATCCAAACTGCCTCAAATAGCAGTTTTAATTTAATGGACAGCTTCAGGTAAAAAGAAAAATAGGACAGTTCATTGGTAATTGAGGAGGCAATGCAAATTGCCCCAGAGCCACTAGAAGAAATGCAGCCTATAATTGCATTATGTTATTTTGCTGCGGTCACCAACATTGGCTTAAGATGCCCTCTTGAAACTGTTCCAAGCATTAAATCACATAGATTCATCTGATATCTGCTTACCTGGTCCGTTAAAGCACAGTCAAAATTCAGGCGCTGATGAAGGAGGCAAGGGGGGGATGTTGGATCCTGAAACACATTGGGGGTTATCTACTAAAGGAAAATCCACTTTGCACTGCAAGTGCACTTGGAAGTAAGGTCGCTGTAGATCCGAGGGGGACATACAAGGAAAATAAAAAACAGCATTTTAGCTTGCACATAATTGGATGATAAAATCAGCAGAGCTTCCCCTCATTTCAGATCTTCACCTCAGATTTAGAGGGACTGCACTTCCAAGTGCACTTTCAGTGCAAAGTGGATTTGCCTTCCGTAAATAACCCCCATTGTGTTTTCTGGTATGAATTAAATTTATCACTTAAAACTGTGGATTCTTGGATATTTGTTTGGTGCTCTCATTGGACTGTATGTATTACTACATGACACTGTGCTGTGCATCATCTCTCTCTCTTATAGTCCAGTGGTGTGGGTAAGGCTGAAGTGAGCTCAAAAAGTGCTTGGAACCAGAGAACACAATTGGCATATATTTTTAAAGCCTCAGATTAGGACCAAGACCATTGTGCTGCCCTAAAAACTTGAATGATAGAGGACATTGTAAAAGCCTTTGCTTATATGCAGTGGAATAAGATCCTTACAGGATGTCTCCAACTTACAAGTCAACCTCAATGTAGTGTTTAACCGGTTCCCGACCGGCTTGCGTACATATACTGTGGCACAATGGCAGCGCTGCGCGGATCCCCGTACGGGTTTCCTTTAAGAGCCGCCAGAGGACGTGCTCACACCGCCGGAGGGGCACACGTGCCCGCTGCACAGCGGGGGACTCAATGCAAACGGCCGGCGGTCGCGATCACAGCCGGCCATGCGTGATCGCGTGGAAGAGAGCCAGCATTGGGATTTGTGTGGTCAGTGGTTCCAAAAATGTGTCACAGGTGTCCAATCTGTCCGCCGCAATGTCGCAATACCGCTAAAAATCACAGATCACTGCCATTACTAGTAAAAAAAAAAAATATATGAAAATGCCATAAAAATGCCATAAATCTTTCCCATAGTTTGTAGACACAATAACTTTTGCGCGAACCAATCAATATAAGCTTATTGTGATTTTTTTAACAAAAAAACATGTAGTACAATATATATTGGCCTTAGCTGAGGAAGAAATTTGTTTTTTAAAAACCTTTTTTTGGATATGTATTATAGCAAAAAGTAAAAAATATTGTTTGTTTTTTTTCAAAATTGTCGCACTTTTTTTGTGTATAGTGCAAAAATAAAAACCGCAGAGGTGATCAAATAGCACCAAAAGAAAGCTCTATTTGTGGGGAAAAAAGGATGCAAATCTCATTTGGGTACAGCATTGCATGACCGCGCAATTACCAGTTAAAGTGATGCAGTGCCAAATTGTAAAAAAGTGCTCTGGTCAGGAGGAGGGTAAAACCTTCCGGGGCTGAAGTAGTTAACTGTGAATCTATGTGGCAAATGAGGTTTAATGTTGATAAATGTAAAAGTAATGCACTTGGGGGCTAAGAATATGCATGCATCATCCATACTAGGGGGAGTATACAATCATACTAGGGGGAGTATACAATCATACTAGGGGGAGTATACAATCATACTAGGGGGAGTATCATACAATCAATGGTTGAGAAGGATCTGGGTGTTCTGATAGATCATAAGCTTAATAATAGCATGCAATGGCAAGTTCGGGTTCCAAAGCGAGCAACATTTTTTCTTGTATTAAGAGAAGTATGGACTCCAGAGAGAGAGATATTATTTTGCCCCTGTTCAAATCATTAGTAAGACCTCATCTGGAACATGCAGTTCAATTCTGGGCACCGGTTCTCAAAAAGGATATTGGGAAACTGAAAAAAGTGCAGAGAAGAACAACCAAACTGATAAGAGGCATGGAGGAGCTCAGCTATGAGGAAAGATTAGAGGAACTGAATGTATTCACTCTTGAGAAGAGGAGATTAAGGGGAGATATGATCAACATGTACAGATATAGAGGTGGTCCATATAGTGAACTTGGTGTTGAGTTATTCACTTTAAGGTCATCACAGAGGACAAGGGGGCACTCTTTACGTCTAGAGGAAAAGAGATTTCATCTCTAAATATAGAAAGGTTTCTTCACAGTAAGAGCTGTGGAAATGTGGAATTGACTCCCTACAGAGGTGGTTCTAACCAGCTCAGTGAATTGCTGTAAAAAAGTCCTGGATTCTTTCTTAAATGTACATAATATAACTGGATACTAATATTTATAGGTAAAGCTGATCCAGAGAATATCTAATCGCCTCTAAGGGGCTCAGGAAGGAATTTTTCCCCCTGTTGGAGCGAATTGGTTCATGCTTTACTGGGGTTTTTTCTTTCCTCTGGATCAACTGTGGGTATAGGTTGTATGATGTAAGATTGTATGATTTTTTTTTCCCTTTTATTGGTTGAACTAGATGGCTTGTGTCTTTTTTCAACCAGACTAACTATGTAACTATGTATGTAATGTAATTATTTTACTAAAAGCTAATGCTAGAGCATGTTATTGGAAGCAGCATGCTATCCACTTTATATGAAGGACTGCTTTGCAAATATACAGTACACCAATTAGGAGAAAGAAAAAATGACTTCATTTTTTACTGAACTATAAAGAGTCTTCTGACTCATCTGAACATCCACTGATCCCTACGCTTAGATTTTTGTTTTTTTTTAAATAGACAGAAGCAGGGCTGCTGTTTAAACTCAGGGACTTCAGTCATTATTCTTTAGCATAGAAAAAGGTTAACATCTCTGTTAGGTTTTTATTGATGTCTGTAGCCTTCTGTGATTGGAACAGGAAGTTAAAGGAAATCTTATGAAAGGAGACAGAAAAAAAATAATAAAAAAAACTGCCAGATGATACAACCCTTCTCTGTTTTTTAGGCTTTTTTTGGGTTTAAAATGATTTTTCTACAGTTTTTGTAAATCGCATTGTGTAAAGTAACAGTTTTGAAAAATGTATTTTAAAACAGGAACTGCATGACATCTTTAGGAAAAAAAAAAAACTCTCCCTTCACCTTAAGGCTACGTGTAATACATTTTGAAAACTAATTAGACTGCCAGAGCTGAAAAAAGGAATATTGTGTATTACAATAGAAAACACATTGCCAGCAGTGACGCGGGGCTGCAGCCCATGCTGGGTAAGGTGGAATGAAATGGGGCCTTAGCCTTCGGTCTCGGTCTGCTGGACCACGGTATCTTGCCCAAGCTCTCCCCAGCTGTGTTCCATTGCTCTGCTTCTCTAGTTTCAAGAGGCAGCTGGAGAAGAGAGATAAGGAAACCAAGAGAATAGACATCAGCCTATTAACACAATCACTACATTACGGCACGGAGGGGGAGGTAGTAAATAATCAGCTGCTAACCTAAATAAGAGAAGTTTTAGAGCCAGCATCTGATTCCACCTAACTTGGCAGTTCAGCATGGGTACCTCTGTATAGCAATGGCAGTCCAGCATAAAGGTCCAGAAATGTCATAATGTGGCTAACAAATGTGCCTACTCCTCTTAGTGCAGCTAATTTAAAAGCAGAAATGAGAAAGATTTAAGGTGGACCTGAATTTAAAAAGTGAAAGTTTAGTATGTCATAGGAAACTAAAAGTGTAAAATGTTCCTAAGCAGGGCCCCGGAAAATCTACCCTGTCTTTACTTCTGAAATATAATACTGCACTTCCAGTGCTTGAGTGAGTATGCCTTTGTCCTCAGTCTCATAGCTGTATATCTGCAGTGTGAGATCACCTAAGGCACTGCTGCCTCTGACTGCTAGTCTTACCAGATTTGGAATGGGTTTTGGTAATGTCTCTAGTTTGCTTCTTACTGTTCTCCATCCTGGAAGGAAGGAAGGAAGCTGTATCTGAGGACTTGCAGTGTAAAGATCTCCTTGCTTCTGCTTTATTTTTTCTGTGGATTTGAACTTACTTAGCATCACGGGCAGCTCTGACTTGAGGAAACAGTCCTGCCTTACACAAGATTGCCACCCTTATACAGAGACACAGTGCAGAACAAGGCATGGTAATTCAGTCATGGGGAAAAATAAGCTTCACGGAGTCCACAGGCAATATTGGTGACTAGTTCCTTACCCTCTGCCCAGGTTCTGATGTTGAGACCTTCTCTGGGGCAGAAACCTAAGCTAAAAAAATACACTACAAACAGAACATGCAACTGTTAAAACCCCGGTCTAAACCATAACTTTTGTAAAGCTTTATAAGCAGACCTATTTAGTTCTCAAAAGCAAAGCTAATTGCAAATATTGAATTTTTTGGTGGGAGGGTTGCCAATATGGCATGCTGAGTTGGAGGAGTGGGCACAATCAGATGCTCATGTTTGTCATTTTTTCACATAGGTTTGACTGTTAAATGCATGAGGGTCCCATAAACCTGTTGTTTTTTAACATAAATAGTTATAATCACATTGGGATTATGTCTCTCACAGTTCATTTACATGCAAACAATGATTACAAGAATTCTGTAAACCTTTGCATTTTCTTGCTGTCTTCAGCTGAACAGTATGTAGTTTAGGAAATGCAAGTCCGGTGTATAAACAATATATCTTCTACCAGTTTGCACCCTTTTCTTCAAGAATTAGTAGTCTTTGACCATTTTTTTTTTTTTTTTTTTGCTGCTTGTAAAGCATTTGCAGGTGGTATTTTGTGGTTAGGTTACAGATCAACAAGGTAAGCCAGTTACATGCTTAAATAGGGAGCTAACGTATGAAGAGCATGCTAACAAGAAAATTACTTGATGCCCTGAGCAACCAATCAACAGCCAAGTTTTTAAATTGAAACAAGGATCCTCATTAGTTTTACATATATATATAAACATATATACATATATTGGTTGAATATTCTTCATACATCAGCTCTGTATGCAATTTATACAGTATAAAAACCTAATCACTAAAATCTTATACAAACTTTATCTTGTTATTGTCATTTCAAAAGTAATTTACTATATGTTTAAATCTGCAGATTTAATTAAAGTCTAATGCCCCGTACACACGGTCGAACTTTGTTCGGACATTCCGACAACAAAATCCTAGGATATTTTCCGACGGATGTTGGCTCAAACTTGTCTTGCATACACACAGTCACACAAAGTTGTCGGAAAATCCGATCGTTCTGAACGCGGTGACATAAAACACGTACGTCGGGACTATAAACGGGGCAGTGGCCAATAGCTTTTATCTCTTTATTTATTCTGAGCATGCCTGGCACTTTGTCCGTCAGATTTGTGTACACACGATCGGAATTTCCGACAACGGATTTTGTTGTCGGAAAATTTTATCTCCTGCTCTCCAACTTTGTGTGTCGGAAAATCCGATGGAAAATGTCCGATGGAGCCCACACACGGTCGGAATTTCCGACAACACACTCCGATCGGACATTTTCCATCGGAAAATCCGACCGTGTGTATGGAGCATTAGTGCAATCAAAATAAAAAAACAAACAAATCAGCACAAGGGACATAACTTATGCCGCGTACACACGGTCGGACTTTTCGTCTACAAAAGTCCGACAGCCTGTCCGACAGACTTCCGGCGGACTTTCAGCGGACTTGCAGCAGACTTTCTAATGAACGGACTTGCCTACACACGACCACACAAAAGTCCGACGGATTCGTACGTGATGACGTACACCGGACTAAAATAAGGAAGTTCATAGCCGGTAGCCAATAGCTGCCCTAGCATGGGTTTTTGTCCGTCGGACTAGCATACAGACGAGCGGACTTCGGGGTCCGTCGTACTTACGACGTAAAGATTTGAAGCATGCTTCAAATCTAAAGTCCGTCGGATTTTAGGCTAAAAAAGTCCGTTGAAAGTCCGGAGAAGCCCACACACGATCGGATTACCAGCCAGCTTTAGTCCGTCAGCGTCCGTTGGACTTTTGTAGACGAAAAGTCCGACCGTGTGTACGCGGCATTACAGTTGGTAGGATATGTCCCTTGTGCTGACATATCCTACTCTATTGATGACTCCACCACCCCCACCACCATAATCTTCCAGTGTGACTAAGAGAATAGAATTATGGGAGCTGTCATTTGTACACATCAATGCCCGCCCTTTCTGTACAACAGCTACTATGAATGGAGGACGGGCTAACGATTGAAAGGTCTGCTCCCTCCAGTCATAAATCACATTTCATTCATAGAAACACATGTACAATTTTACCCGTTTTTTTGTAATGTTAAAATGTATTTCTTTTATATCTTCTTTGTTTGTGGATTCAAAAAGCACCTCTAAAAATCCCATCCTACTCTATTTGGGCTTCTATGAATAGAGGAGCTGAGCGGAAAGGATAGTCATAGCTAGGTACTCTTGATGAGAGCCTGTGTCAGCTCCCTTAGTTCTATTATCCCTTGGTGCACTGGAAGATTCCAGTAGCAGGGAAGGGTGGGGGGGGGGGGCATGGACAACTGAGAAT
Source organism: Aquarana catesbeiana (assembly GCF_042186555.1). NCBI lineage: Eukaryota > Metazoa > Chordata > Amphibia > Anura > Ranidae > Aquarana > Aquarana catesbeiana. Next base: position 108,168,305 of record NC_133327.1, on the reverse strand, counting down.
TTCAACTAACATAGGAGGCATAAGCACAAGGGACATATCCTACTCACTGTAAGTTATTTGTCTTGTGCTGATTTTTGTGATTTTTATTTTGACTGCACTTACGGTTTAAAATAATATCTGGTGATTCACTAATAAATGCCCTTGGTCAAGCGCTTCCTGTTATAAAGTGAAAACGCTCTATCTCTGTCTCCCAATTGTGCCCCTGAATTGTTACTCTGTCACAGGGGCTTTGGATGGAGACAACAATTACAGCCAGTGAGCCAATGAAGAGAGAGCAAGGGGTGGGTCTTAGCCCCGTTCTGTGTGTCTTATGGGCACACAGAGCGGGGCTCCGGAGCGAGCACCCACAAGTGCCCCCATAGCAAGCGTACTTGCGGCCGGACTCTGGTGTTCCTCCACAGGTTGGGTTGCCTATGTACTTTATAAATGTCTGCACTATATAAAAGTGAGAAATAAATAATGGACTAATAGGAAGACACAGGAGGTACTAGGTAGGAGTAGCATAACTAAGCTAGCTTTTACAGGAAAAGTTGAAACTTGCATAAATGTTCAGCTGCCTATATTTTAAGATGTCCTGATCATTTAACATGCCGTTTTCCATGAGACTAACTGCTTTTTTCAGGCCGTGTTCCATTGTATGAATCTATTTGAATTGCCCAGTGTTTGACAGGCCTACATTAAGGCCCTTTTCCCACCTCTGCCTTTTAAAACATGTCATAAGTAAAATTCCTAATACACATCAATGAACCTTTTATGTGTTTGACTCATACAGAATGAAAAAGTCAATTGTTAAAAAACTTTAATTTTAACCACTTCACGACTGTCCTATAGCAGTTTTACTGCTACAAGGTGGCTGCTGTGCGCAGGATCACGTGTATGTATATATCTATCTATCTCTATATATATATATATATATATATATATATATATATATATATATATATATATGTGATCCCCCAGAGGCAGAGATAGCCAGCGCGGAAGATATTCCAGAGGGTAGTATTGGGGGCATTAGTGGTAGGTTAACCAAAGCACAAAAACACAAGGTGAGTATAGTAGCAAGTCCTAGTTGCAATCTCGAAACACCCAATACGAGGACAATATGCGACTGGTCTAAACTATGTGGCATGATCACCAATGCCAGGAGCATGGCGGACAAGATGGGTGAACTAGAGATACTGTTGAGGATTTGGATTTTGTGGGAATTTCAGAGACCTGGTTCAACAGCTCTCATGATTGGCTGGCAAACATTCAAGGGTATACCCTATACCGCAAGGATAGAGAGGGTAAAAAAGGGGGAGGGGTATGCCTATATATCAAGAATAATGTACAAGTGAATGTGAAAGATGACATCACTGAGGGAGCTAGAGAGGAGGTGGAATCCTTATGGGTAGAGCTCCAAAGGGATGAAGCTAAGGGGAAAATAATACTGGGAGTATGCTATAGGCCCCCTAACCTGAGGGAGGAAGTGGAGACAGATCTCCTATCACAATTTGGATTAGTAGCAAGGATGGGAAGTGTTATCATAATGGGAGATTTTAATTATCCAGACATAGACTGGGCCGAGGGAACCGCGCATTCATTTAAGGCTCGCCAGTTCCTTAATGTCTTGCAGGACAATTTTATGGGTCAGATGGTAGACGCACCAACTAGAAATAAAACATTATTGGATCTACTGATTACCAACAATACAGACCTGATCACGGATGTGGAAATACTGTACGGGGCAATTTAGGTAACAGCGATCACAGGTCAATTAGTTTCAGTATAAATCACACAAATAGGAAACATAGAGGGAATACAAAGACACTGAATTTCAAAAGAGCCACTTTCCCTAAACTACAAACCTTGCTAAAAGGCATAAATTGGGATAAAATATTAGGAACAAAGAATACGGAGGAGAGATGGGTTTGCTTTAAGAGCATATTAAATAAGGGCATTAGCCAATGTATCCCATTGGGTAATAAATTTAAAAGAGTGAACAAAAGTCCTGGATGGCTTAACTCCAATGTAAAAAATGCATATAAAAGCAAAAAATACAAGGTTAAGGGATCATCCTCAGCATTCAGACTTTATAAAGAATGCAACAAGAAATGTAAGGGTGCAATTAGGACAGCTAAGATAGAACATGAAAGACACATAGCGGAGGAGAGCAAAAAAAATCCCAAGAAATTCTTTAAGTATGTAAACAGTAAAAAAGGGAGGACGGACCATATTGGCCCCATAAAGAATGAGGAAGGACATCTGGTTACAAAGGATGGGGAGATGGCGAAGGTATTGAATTTATTCTTCTCTTTAGTCTTCACGAGTGAATCGGGGGATTTCAGTAACCAAAACTGCAGTGTTTATCCTCATGACACAACACAGGAAGCACCTCCATGGTTAACAGAGGACATAATTAAAATTAAACTTGAGAAACTTAACATTAATAAATCAGATGGCTTGCATCCGAGGGTACTTAGGGAACTCAGTCAAATGATTGCCAGACCGTTGTTCCTAATTTTTACAGATAGTCTACTGAATGGTACCAGCTGATTGGAGAAAAGCCAATGTAGCACCAATATTTAAAAAGGGCCCAAACTACATCCCTGGGAATTACAGACCAGTTAGCCTAACATCAATAGTATGTAAACTCTTGGAGGGGATGATAAGGGACTATATATACAAGATTTTAGTAATAAGAACGGTATCATTAGTAGTAATCAGCATGGATTCATGAAAAATCGTTCTTGCCAAACCAATCTATTAACCTTCTATGAGGAGGTGAGTTGCCATCTAGATAAAGGAAGGCCCGTAGACGTGGTGTATCTGGATTTTGCAAAAGCATTTGACACAGTTCCCCATAAACATTTTCTGTACAAAATAAGGTCCGTTGGCATGGACCATAGGGTGAGTACATGGATTGAAAACTGGCTACAAGGGCGAGTTCAGAGGGTGGTGATAAATGGGGAGTACTCAGAATGGTCAGGGGTGGGTAGTGGGGTTCCCCAGGGTTCTGTGCTGGGACCAATCCTATTTAATTTGTTCATAAACGATCTGGAGGATGGGATAAACAGTTCAATCTCTGTATTTGCAGATGATACTAAGCTAAGCAGGGCAATAACTTCTCCACAGGATGTGGAAACCTTGCAAAAAGACCTGAACAAATTAATGGGGTGGGCGACTACTGTACATGGCAAATGAGGTTCAATGTAGAAAAATGTAAAATAATGCATTTGGGTGGCAAAAATATGAATGCAATCTATACACTGGGGGGAGAACCTCTGGGGGAATCTAGGATGGAAAAGGACCTAGGGGTCCTAGTAGATGATAGTCTCAGCAATGGCATGCAATGCCAAGCTGCTGCTAACAAAGCAAACAGAATATTGGCATGCATTAAAAGTGGGATCAACGCAAGAGATAAAACGATAATTCTCCCACTCTACAAGACTCTGGTCCGGCCGCACCTGGAGTATGCTGTCCAGTTCTGGGCACCAGTCCTCAGGAAGGATGTACTGGAAATGGAGCGAGTACAAAGAAGGGCAACAAAGCTAATAAAGGGTCTGGAGGATCTTAGTTATGAGGAAAGGTTGCGAGCACTGAACTTATTCTCTCTGGAGAAGAGATGCTTGAGAGGGGATATGATTTCAATATACAAATACCGTACTGTTGACCCCACACTAGGGATAAAACTTTTTCGCAGTAGAGAGTTTGACAAGACTCATGGCCACTCATTAAAATTAGAAGAAAAGAGGTTTAACCTTAAACTACGTAGAGGGTTCTTTACTGTAAGAGTGGCAAGGAAGTGGAATTCCCTTTCACAGGCGGTGGTCTCAGCGGGGAGCATTGATAGCTTCAAGAAACTATTAGATAAGCACCTGAATGACCGCAACATACAGGGATATGTAATGTAATACTGACACATAATCACACACATAGGTTGGACTTGATGGACTTGTGTCTTTTTTCAACCTTACCTACTATGTAACTATGTAACTTTCGCTTAATGGGTGCAAATGTGCGCCGACACCGGCTTGCTCCCGCTGTGATTATGCACAGCGGAAGTCGATCAGTGGGTACTGCAGACTCAATGTATGCTGGCACCCACCAATCATTCATTACAGAGGCAGAACTGCTATGTAAATAAGGCAGGTTGCCGTTTGGTCCATATAGAAGGCATGGATCCTGTGTTCCTGCAAAGCAGGCAAATGAATCCATGCCTTTCCCTAGTAAAAGTGCCTCTCACACAGTACACAAACACTGGCTAGGCCCACAGTTAACCCTTTCATCACCCCTGATGTTAACCCCTTCCCAGTCAGTGTCATTAGTACAGTGACAGTGCATATTTTTAGCACTGATCACTGCATTAGTGTCACTAGTTCCAAAAAAATGTCAAAGGTGTCAGTTAGGCTGGGTTCACACTAGTAAGATGCGAGAACCCTGCAAATCCACTGCGGGTTCCTGCATCACACCTGACTCGCAAGGCAGTTTGCACTGCACTGTTCGCACTGCACTATGCAAACTGCTGGGAGTGTCAATAGAAAGTTAATGACACCCCCAAATCAGTTTGCATATAGCAATGCTAACTGTCAGTTCAGACATGAATCGGATCGCATGGGTGTTCACTGATTATGTTGCAGACCAAAAAAAGTGTCCTGTGCGAGTCTGGTCTGAATGCGATGCAAATTCAATGATGAAATTGCATTGCACAGACATTGCATGTGATTTGCACTGCAGTGCGATGCGAATCACATGTGATTTGTCCGCTACAATATCGCAGTCCCGCTATAAGTCACTGATCACTGCCATTACTAGTTAAAAATAAATACATAAATAAATAAAAATTCTATAAATATATCCCATAGTTTGTAGACGCTATAACTTTTGCGCAAACCAATCAATATATGCTCATTGGGATTTTTTTGTACCAAAAACATGTAGAAAAATACATATTGGCCTAAATTGATGAAGAGATTTTATTTTTTTTTTATTGGATGTTTTATAGCAGAAAGTACTTTTTTTTTTTTCGAAATTGTCGGTCTTTTAACGTTAATAGCGCAAAATATATAAAAATCAGAGGTGATCAAATACCACCAAATGAAAGCTCTGTTTGTGGGAAAAAAATGACTTAAAGGAGTTGTAAAGGCAGAAGCTTTTTTTTTATCTTAATGCATTCTATGCATTAAGATAAAAAGCCTTGTGTGTGTAGCAGCCCCCTCATTACTTACCTGAGCCCCATCTCAGGGGACGTGTCATGTTGGTGAGGTGCCATCGTCATCTGTACTGCTGCACACTGCTGTCAGTGTCATTGTGAGAGTTAATTTCATGTGTGTGTGCCGCTCATTCTAATTTCTTGCCCTCTCGATTCCTGTCCCTGAGCTACTTATTTACTATATTAAAAATAAAATAAGAAATATTCTTTTGCCTTAATATCTACCTTAAATCACTTTGCTAATTGCATATTGTACTTGCTTGTAGCCTAAAGCACTTGAAACTGTAATTTTGTAACCATTAGATATGCCAGTAAAAACTTGACAGTGCCAGTAAGTTTTGGGTGTCGTGTCAGTAAATTTCAATCTGGTAGGTTGGCAACAATGCACGGAGCTCTGACTCGGCTTGGGCGCCCCCCTGTAGCAAGCTGCTGGCTGAGGGCCCCCAAAAGAGGGAGGGACTAGGAGCAGCAAAGAGGGACCTGAGAAGAGGAGGATCCGGGCTGCTCTGTGCAAAGCCAACTGCACAGAGCAGGTAAGTATAACATGTTTGTTATTTAAAAAAAACAAGCCTTTACAATCACTTTAAATTTTATTTGTGTACAGTGTCACATGACCACGCAATTGTCAGTTAAAGTAACACAGTGCCATATCACAAAAAATGGCCTGGTCATAAAGGGGGTGGGGGGTAAATCTCCAACACAACTTTATAAGGGGGTCCTAAAGCTGGCTACAAATGTGTCAATTTGATAGAGTGATTGAACTGTCTATTTTATTTTTTGTCAAAATCACAAAGCAATCAAAGCCATTAAAAAGGTGTTTTTGAGTAACATCAAGGAGATAAGGTTGAAAATGCCCCATTCGGACCAGGCAGAGAAAAAATAAAAATCTGATGGCTGATGATGTTGTAGTTTTAAGCCATTTTTGATTACCAGTATATCTTTCAATAAACTGTATTGAGGCAGAAAACATATTGAATTCTAGGGGTCGATCGAACTGAAAATTGCCATATCTATGCCCAGCTTAGCATACCTTAACATTTACTATGGAAAGTTGTGATAAGTTTGGTGTGTGCCTTAGCTGTAGCTACAAATGATTGCTCCATTCCTGCACTTGGTATAGTTAGAGATGAATCCTCAGCATTGCAGGGACATTTGTCATAGTGACATTGTGTACAGCATAAACTTCACTGAGGAAAGTCACTGAGACTCTTCTTTTTTAAGGTGCAGCCTGAACTAAAACTAAACTTCCCTTTCATCTGTGGCAAATGTTTCTCCCGTACATTTCAATATAATTGCGGAGGAGATACAGAGGTACACGTAGCTAATCATCCAGAGGGTCTCTGCAGACATTCGTTTGGCCAAGAAGACAGAGGAAAACTGAGAAAAACACCAACTACATCAAGCTGAATGTTCTAGTATAATATTCTGTACTTGTCAGTTCTATGTAATGATATATAACCATTAAGGTTTTACAGTCAAAGAGTTACGTTTAAAGCTAAACTCCAGGCAGATAGAAAAGACACAAATGACTGCAGTTCTGTATTCATTATTACACCATTAAATGTATTTATTTTAAATGCAAACCGTGTAAATACCTGAACTGAATTTGGTATAAGCTTCTAGCAATCCCTATACAGTAGAGCTCAGAGTGGGGGAGATTGAAGCAGCACAAGATGCCAACCAGTGTAAGGAGCACTCTGACAGCAAGTGGGGGGGGGGGTGAAGCAGCACAAGATGCCAACAAGTGTAAGGGGCATGCTGACAGGTAGAGAGAGCAGAGTGACAGAGATTTGAGCTCATCAGTCTGCTGCTTCTCCTTTACTGTCCAGTCACAGGCTGGAGGAGGGGCATTAGCTGTAATTGTTACCTTTCTGCAGCAAGGAGAAATTAGGTCTCTGTGCTCAGGTGCTATGTGATAGGGCTGTGTAAATCTAAAGCCTAGTACACATATTTTTTTTTTTTTTAATTGAACCCAGCAGGCTGAACGAAAAAAAAAAAACTGAAGAGCTCAGGAGGAGTTGCTGTACTCGCTATGCAATGTTAGCACAGCGATCTCCTCTGCTGAGCTATTGTCTTCTGACAGGGAGAACACACCGGTCAGCGCTCTCAGCCATTGGCTGAGAATGCTGATCGAGTGCAGATCAGCAGACCTTTTTCGGTCATGCCTGCTTCTGTCGGACGGTCTGCTGTACACACGGGCTGAATTTCAGCCAGTTACTATTGAACCGGTGTTCTGTCAAAATAGCCAATTTGAGATCTCCAATCACGTCACTTCTGGTTACTGTAAAGCATCAGTAATTGGAGATTTAGATGCTGTTTGCTAGGTCGCTGTTTTGACACAACACCGGAAAGTGTGTACACTCTGGCACACAATATTATGAGCGGACATTGTTAGTCTGCCCGATACTAACCAAAAACATGGCCACCTCCAAGGCGGTGACAATTTTTTCCTTCTTAGCCGCTGTTCTGTCAAAACAGCAAACTCTTCATGTACCGGAGTGTACACGTTTGCGGGTGTACTGCAAACTTGAGAGAGAAATGTACAAGAGGCTTCCGCAAGTGCTCCATAAAAGGGAGTCTTTCTCTGAGTCTGGAGTCAATGAGGATGGCAAACATGATCAACCTCTCCAGCTCAGTGGGTATATCTCGGGCTGCTATCTCATCCTTGATGGTATCCGAGAGACCATGAGAAAAAGGAGCCACGAGGGCCTCATTGTTCCAAGCAACCTCTGCTGCCAGAGTACGGAATTCAATGGCATAATTGGCAACAGTTCTTGTACTCTGTTTGATAGACATGAGGCACTTGGCAGAAGAAGCGGAGCGTGTGGGAACGTCAAATACCCTTTTAAAAGAAGTCGCAAACTCAGGGTAACTCAAGACAACAGGTCTTTGCGTCTCCCATAGAGGGTTTGCCCAGGACAAGTAATGCTGCAGAATCACACTCTATTAGCTAAAATACATAAGTGAGGATCAGTATATAATCGCATACAGGGATAATCAGAAAAAAACTTTGTATGTGCTAAAATATCATATGCTCTTCATAGGACTGTGTAGTTTTACCCATCACAACTCACATTCAGCACTTAGTACAAAATAAAGGCATCTTGCTCGTAGCGACAAAAATGCATAATACATGCGTGGATACTACACTTGTATTAGTTCCTATGGAGAAAAAAGGATTCCGTATACAATATTGCAACAGTATCTCTATGTCTCAGTGCACATATAGTTCATATGTTGTAGCGGTTGCACAAATATGTAATAGTCTCATGTATTTCATGCGGCAATCAGACTTGGTATTTTCCCCAAAGTGACTTGGTGTATACAGGGTAAGATGGTGACTTCTGTGATCCCCCTCAGATTGCTCACTCACCAGATGTCAAAACCCCTGCAGGGGTATCAGGCCTGTAGTGCTGCACGGAAGACTGCTACTGCTGCGATGCTTCAAATGGCTCCAATGATCATGTTGCAATTAGCCCTCGTATCAGGGAAAGAAAAAGGCTTCCATAGTGTAATATAGTCCCAAAAAGTATTTATTTAAAAAATAGTATAAAAGACAAAAAATAAACCATAAAAAAATATAAGAATAAAAATAAAAATAAAAAAGTTGCAAACATCCAACAGGTCCCGTTCGTTCACCCCCCCTTGGCCACTGGGGAGGGATATCACTCGAGTGTGGGTTTCGTTGGTGTTTGATAACTCAGTTAGTATAACCAAAGCAAATACAAGTGGGGGAAGTAGCGATCAGCTGGGGATGTGATACATTCCTCCCACTGTTCTGCCAGGAAGTGATGTGTAGGCGCTGGTCCGTCGTGCGCGCTTTGTCCTCTGACGTCTTCAGCGGCGGTACCACGCAGCTGCAGATTACAAGGCTGCGTGGTACCGCCGCTGAAGACGTTGCTTTGGTTATAGTGACTGAGTTATCAAACACCAACGAAACCCACACTCGAGTGATATCCCTCCCCAGTGGCCAAGGGGGGGTGAACGAACGGGACCTGTTGGATGTTTGCAACTTTTTTATTTTTATTTTTATTCTTATATTTTTTATGGTTTATTTTTTGTCTTTTATACTATTTTTTAAATAAATACTTTTTGGGACTATATTACACTATGGAAGCCTTTTTCTTTCCCTGATACGAGGGCTAATTGCAACATGATCATTGGAGCCATTTGAAGCATCGCAGCAGTAGCAGTCTTCCGTGCAGCACTACAGGCCTGATACTCCTGCAGGGGTTTTGACATCTGGTGAGTGAGCAATCTGAGGGGGATCACAGAAGTCACCATCTTACCCTGTATACACCAAGTCACTTTGGGGAAAATACCAAGTCTGATTGCCGCATGAAATACATGAGACTATTACATATTTGTGCAACCGCTACAACATATGAACTATACGTGCACTGAGACATAGAGATACTGTTGCAATATTGTATACGGAATCCTTTTTTCTCCATAGGAACTAATACAAGTGTATCCACGCATGTATTATGCATTTTTGTCGCTACGAGCAAGATGCCTTTATTTTGTACTAAGTGCTGAATGTGAGTTGTGATGGGTAAAACTACACAGTCCTATGAAGAGCATATGATATTTTAGCACATACAAAGTTTTTTTCTGATTATCCCTGTATGCGATTATATACTGATCCTCACTTATGTATTTTAGCTAATTGAGTGTGATTCTGCAGCATTTTTTGTTTTCCATTTAATTACGGCATCCTTTCACCCATATTGGTTTGAAATCTTGTGACATATATAAAATTACGTTTATACAACGTTCCCTGTATAGGCTGAGCCAAACAGGTTTCTTGGGTAGCGCCATTTTTCCCTATTTATCCCCTAAAATTTCTTATTTTTGCAGGACATCCCTAGGGAGTGTCTTTGTTTAAGGGAGGCAGCAACCTGTATATACTTGGCCTATATATTTGTCCTAAGCGCGATTTTTTCAACTTCACCTTGCCCAGGACAAGGCTCTCTCAGAAAGCAAACATATCACGAAACCTACTATGCCTCTGTCCATGGGAAACACCTGGGGCAGCGTCTCAAAGTATGTCTGCATTGGACTGGATCGCCCCCAAATCTCTGGAGAAGTGGAACGGAACCAAACATACCTCTTATAGAGGTAATACTAGATGCGGGGGCCTGCACAGAGACTGGAGCAGCAGCAGGGACGGCCCACAACACAGGTTGTACCGGAACAGCCACAGTGGGAGATTCCAGGTGAGCCGTGTGTCTCAGGAGCGTTTGTAATGCTATGGCAAACTGATCCATGCAGTGATCCTGCTCATCCAATCTGGAAAAAATATTACCAACAAGTGGATTGACTGCATCTTCTGAATTCATGGCCTTCGCCTACTGTCAGAAACCATGAATCAGACCGAGACAGAAGTACAGTTAAATCACACTTGTTTAATAATAATAAAAAAAGGGAAACAGAGTAAACATAGTCAAAACATAGCCAGAATTCAGGAACCGTAACGATAGTCAGACAAGCCAAAATGTCAGGGAGCCAGAGATGAGCGTAGTAGAACAGCAAGCAGGATCTGGAGCCAAAAGGAATGTCAGCCAAGCAAGTCTTTAACAGGAACACAGGAGAGCGTCTCTAGAGATGTGACCAAGGCGAAGGCAAAGATCATCTGGAATGGATGGCTTAAGTAGGCAGGACTGACAAGCAGGATATCATCAACAGGTGACTCACTGTGGAGAGATAGGAGCTGGTAATTAGCCGACAGCTGAGCGGCCAGCTTTGAGAAGGAAAGGCTGAGCCCAGCCCTGACACACTCATGGCTTGAATTTTGGCTGGTTTATCAGGAACTGAATGAAATTTGCTTTGTGTATAACCAGCTTAAACTAGTTATAAACCAGAGATGAAACAAATACTCCTGCATACAAGAAGCTGTAACTGCTTATCTGCAACCCTCTCTTATCTACAGCTGTTCAAAGTGCACAGTTTACACAGCATTTCTGATCTTCAGGAAGCAAGGGGTGAGGATGTGATGTCACACACTGCACAGCATAGAGCAATGAGCTGAGTGTATTCTGAGACCTGAGTGAAGGGAATGGACACCCACACACCCCTCTACACAGTCTCATAGGGAAACATGCAAAGCTGAGGCTCTCAAACACCTGCTCTGTGCTGGGGGCTCTGTCTCCCAGGATTGCTTGTTGGGAGCATAGACTGTCAGAGGCTAGTACAAACTATAAAGGGATATGCTTTGTTCATTTTTTAATTTCAGAGGTTTACAATCACTTTACACTTTTTGGTATCTACCATATTAATATATTGAAATGCTCATATTAAATTACAATTTAACTATATTCTTCTACTTATTTCATTAAATAAGTAAAAACGTTGTATTTGTAGCTCATTCTGTCGTAGTGTTCGGTGTAATAGCTCTTGCCATGCATTTGATAGACAGTTGCATGGAAAGAAAAGGATGCATAGAATGATATGAATTCACCAGTATTAATTAGATTCAAAGCATTCCATTTACTGGCATATAACATGCTTGAAATGCTTTTTTCAACTTTTCTCCAGTAGTAAGCATTTTCCAGACTCTCTGATTGGCTCTGAATGGTCATATACACTTGTGTGTGTGACTCTCTTGCAATGACATTTCATAATCATACGCGAGGTGGGGGGAATTGCACAGTTGCCTAGGAAATGTAGGTGACACAAAACCTATATATTGAATTTCTGCATATCGACAAGCTGTGGTATGAATGGATAATTACTTAAGACTAGATAAGCCTGGTGCAGGATACATAACTTGGACCATGCTTGCATGTTCATAACATATGCCAATAAAACAGTGTCATGTTGTGGTTTTGACATCACAAAGGGAGGGACTTCTCATGAAGATATTAGTGATGATAAAATTATAAAAAATGAAAAAAAAAAAACAGATGGCGTGCAGTTGGATCGATTTGTTGAATCATCACACAATACAGATCGTTCACCATCTGTTCTTCTCTAACGAGGAATGACTTGGAACAGGACCATAGACAAAGAAATATAAATTATCTATGACAGGAAATCTTCTTCTTCTATGAATGTCATCATTATTAGCAAATATTTCATTCACTTAGATAAAGTGCAAGTGCAGTATATACAAAACCAGAACAGGTTTGGCCAAGTTATGGGTTCAACAGTATTCATGATAGTGCAAAGCTATAGGCTCAGAGCCAATAGTATTATTGTGGAAATACAACATACATCCCCTAGATTTGCACCTTCAAATGTGTGCCTGGGCAACATTTAACAAAACATATTTAGTACATCTGTACCATGCATGCACATTTCTCTATGTTCTGTCTCATTAAGCAGCAAGCACAGAAAATACCTGTTGATCCTGCTAGAAATCCAGTGAGATTCTATAGTAGCTTCCTGTAGTGAACTGGTAATGCAGCCTCTGCTGCACTAAAATCCAAAGCAGCATTGTCAGGCCTGCCTGAGCTCTCCCCTGTTGAAGTACAGAACACTTCCCCCTCCTCATACATAAGGAAGGGGGGGGGGTTCTGCGATATGTAGGTATCTTCATTGGGATGTGATCCAGATGTGATCCTCCAGAAAAAAATCAACTGTTAGGAGGCCAGTGGCTGATCTCGGTTTTCACATATTTAGACTATTATGTGCTTTCTAATGAAATATTTTCTTCTTTGAGGATGTTGTGCAGCAACACAGGAAGAAGTGCTGTGTGCCCATCCAAACCCAAAAAAGACTATCCCTTCTAATGTACTGGAATATGGCTCCGCCATGTTCTTTTTTATTATGAGGTCGTATAAGCATGTCAGTAGAGGTATCATTAACAAGGGGAAAAATAATCTCACCAGATCACCTGGCTACCATCAACCGCTTGCTTCAGTAATGTTAGGTTTACACTGACCCATTCTCTAAAAAGTGATTTGTATTGGGTTGCTTTTTAAAGTGGGGCTAAACAGCTGCTGGCAGGCATTCAGGAGGTGATCCTTTAGTCTCCTTAATCCCTGTTGCCTTTTTTGTTTTTTCTTGCCTAACGCCAATTTATAATAGGACTAATGCACAACTACTGTGGGCCAATAACTTGGCCCCATTGACTTCAATAGTCGAGGTTGGCAGACAGTGCTGCCTGTTAACTCAACATGTTGTATTAAATTTGCTGCAATGCAAAGCATTGTGCATGTGCAATGTGAACATCCCACTTTGGCTGAATGGTGGATTTTAGGTTTGGAAGTCAGGGAGCAGTAACACCATGACTCAACCACCTTTTTTATCACCCCGCCCCCCCCCCCGAGCTGTCTGTGTGAAAGAGGCCAAATGGAAACTATAGTTTGTGTAGCTGCGCTAACCCTTTAACCCCTTCCTGACCAGTGGCGTCTCCAGCTTTCATATTTAGGGGGGGCACATGGGGGGACAGGGACAAAAGTAGGGGGGCAACTATAAAATGCAATTATATATATATATATATATATATATATATATATATATATATATATATAGAGCGCTGGTAGATTTTTAATCTACTGCTTATAGGTAAATTTAGTGGGTTATCCGTTCATACATAGTCAGATTTGCCTCTGTTCCAACTTGACTAAGTTGGATGTAGTTTCACACTGTGCCTGTGGGTGTCGTTGTCACCATGGGTCGGTGTTGGAAAGGCAACACGTTGAAGTGTATGAGTGCTCCTCTGTCCCGGAGATAACTTGGTGGAGGTGGTCCTCCAAGTTGCATTCTGGGAGAGGGTATTTATTGGACAGACGCCAAGTTTTAGGGTTCGTTTTCGTTCCACCTACTGGCCCTCCTGGACGACAGGTATGTGCTAGGAGTACTACCTCGTGGTCCTCCAACCGGGAGGCCCACGTTGCTGCAGCATGTGGGTGGGCCCAGAAGCCTGTCTGGGGCCTACTACAGCGGCAAGGGAATGGTCCTGGGCTGTCTGTCCTACGGGAAGAAGCTGGACAACTGAGAAGATCCCAGGGGAGGACCCGTCATGGAAAGATCATGCAGAGTGCTGGTCTGGAGAGGGGCCTGGTGACTCAGTTGGAGGACGTATCCTAAAGTAATCTAGTACTGCAGGGTTGGCTTAAAGGTTCTAGTGCTGTGTTTGCTATTCATCATAAACCATTACATCCTGTGACAGAGGATCGTACGGGTTTCTATTCCATTCAAGTCTGTGGCAGAGACTTTTGTTCATGCTGCGTACTGGTTGCTAGGTTAGTGAGAGAATCCTATCCAGGCGAGCAAAGATTCAACTCTAAGAGGAAAGTACATTCATCTATAAGATTCCAATTCTTAATACTATATCAAGAAAAGGTATTTGAACTTCCCTGCAACTCTTCTTCTACCTCTTTCCTGCTACTTCCTACAGTTACGTTTATTAAAGCATTGGAAAAGATACTCAAGTGTCTGATGCCTACATTGTCTGGTGTTAAACTCAACGGGACCCTAGACCCGGTTCCGGTAAAATTGAGGTAACGAAGGTAACGGTAACAGCCCGCTAAAAACCAGCAGCTCCACCGTGAGTTATTGCTGTATATATATATATATATATATATATATATATATATATATATCCTGGGGCCCTTTACTATGATCCCACAACGGGCCCTTTCACATGTTCTGGAAAGAGCTCCCTTCCTACTGTATTGGGGTCCCCCAGGGTGGCAGAAAACAAGAGATATATGTCACCAGCATACCAAGAAAATATAAAGGTCCAAAGCAGTGGTAGAACTATCAGGGTTGCAAAGGTTGTCTTGCCACCGGGCCCTGGTGTTCTGCCACTGTGGGGTTCCCCAGCCTCCTCTTGCTGTCCTGCTCCTGCTATTGACAGTGCTGGTCTGGCATCTCTTTGAATTTACAGGCTGGTTCTCCTGTCCTAAGATCGGGAGAAATCACTCTGTTTTTTCAGTAACTGAGAGTCCTTCATGCAACTCGCTCTTCTGCCTGCCAATGAGGATGCAGGGGAAGGAGCAGATCGGGCGGCCGTGGTTGTGTGAGCGCTCACATTATGCAGTGTCAGCGAACAGAGGGAGGGGGGAGAAATCACCCACAGGAGCTGACTAGGGATGCTTTCCCACTCAACAGAGACTGTGTTACTCCAGCGGCGGCCCAAGTAAGATCCGGCGCATCCGCTACGAATGCAAACAAAAAGACATTGCGTTTTTGTAAAAAAAAAAATGTTTTTTTAATTGGGGGGCACATGGTGGGGCACAGCATAATGTTGGGGGGTCAGGGCCCCTCTGGCCCCCCCTAGGGACACCATTGTTCCTGACCAGAGCATTTTTTGTGGCACTGCGTTGCTTTAGCTGACAATTGCGTGGTCGTGCAACGCTGTACCCAAAACAAAATGGACATTCTTTTTTTTCCCCACAAATAGAGCTTTCTTTTGGTGGTATATGATCACCTCTGCGTTTTTGATTTTTTTGCGCTATAAACAAAAAAGAGCTATAATAAATATCCCCAAAAAATATATAAAACAAATTTCTTCTACAGTTTAGGCCAATATGTATTCTTTGACATATTTTTGGTAAAAAAAAAACGCAATAAGTGTATATTGATTGGTTTGCACAAAAGTTATAGCATCTACAAAATAGGGGCTAGATTTATGGCATTTGTATTATTTTTTTGTTTACTAGTAATGGCGGCAATCTGCGATTTTTATCGTGACTGCGACATTACGGCAGACAGATCGGACACTTTTGACACTATTTTGGGACCACTGACATCTATACAATGATCAGAGCTAAAAATAGCCACTGATTACTGTGTAAATGTCACTGGCAGGGAAGGGGTTAAGTAGTCTGGGGCGATCAAGGGGTTAAGTGTGTTCCCTCAGTGTGTTCTAACTGTGGAGGGGATGGTCTTACTACAACATGACAGAGATCACTGCCCCCGATGACACTGATCCCACACTGAAAACGAGTCTTGAACCGCACGCTGGCTCCTAGTAGTATACAGCCATTATAGGCAAACATGGAAGGCTGGAGATTTGTATCAGGGGATTTCCCACTTTTGTATACTAAGATTTTGATGGCTAATCATCAGCACATTAATACACCGTTTGATTTATGCATTTAAAGGGCTAGCGCAGCTACACAAACGATAGGTTATTTTTTTCACAGATTTAGTGGTGAATATTAGCCGCACCAAACTTCTAAGTATATAACAATTGAAATATATTTTGTGCCGGTGGCATACACATAAATTGATGTCGTGATAGCAGCCATATTGTATTGGACACCATCACAGGAAGCTGATTCCACGTTAAATAATTTTTAACCCTTGATTAAGCTCTCTGACATGTTGGGTTATCTTTTGATTTACTTTTGAACACCTTGGCATATTTTTTCTGGTGTTAGGGGGCAGGACTTTTTTGAGTGGAGGTTTGGACATGCTAATTTCCCTTACCTGTGAGTCTCTACTTGGTCACATAGAGAAGTAAAGACTAGTGCATTCTGGGCAAGTGGATGGGTCAGTAGAGTTTTTGGCTTTAAGGAGCAGTTAAGCCTTGAAGATACTCGCTGTACCCTGCAGATAGAGCCAAAGTCCCATATCTAGATTATACAGTATATATGTATTTCCCTGTTGTCTGTGCTTCGTAAGCCATTGGATAGGACACTGAGATGACAAGTGAAATAGAGCGACCAATTGTTAGAGCATAATGGTTTGGAAGGGTGTTATTACATTGTTAATAATGAATAAATGCTTTTGGAATACTCCACTCTCCACTTATAAGTTCATACATCTCCTATACTGTTTGGAATAGCTTATTTAATGCCAACCTTAAAAAAAAAAAAAAAAGGGGGTTTTAAACCTTGTGGCTTTTTTGGTATTTCGCAACATTGGCCATCAAAGTCACACCACATATTTAGTGACCAAGAAAAAGTGTGGAGAGATGGGAGGTGACCAGGCAAATCTTGATCTTCTAAGCAAGTATGTGCATAATTGGGTAGTTTGGGTTTTGTGGCTCCCAGGGGTAGATGGTCAGTGTCATGTGGAGACCTCTAGGAAGGACTGTGACTGGCCATAATAATATTTGACATTTCCAAAACGTGATGCATATTGAGGGTTTCCTTAGTGTAGCCTGTCAGCATGTCAGCATGAGGCTGTGATTCACTGTATGAGAAAAGGTGAGACAAGCTTGGAATTGTTTCAGATAGTTCTTGAAGTTAAAAGGTGTTCACGGTCATGATATGACCTTTGCCAAATGTCGCCTAATGTGGTTTGATCAGGAAATGACCTGCTGTGTATAGGCACTCTTCCTTTATGTTTTTCCCCTGGGATAAGCTGACTTGGGAGGTGTATAGAGAGGCTTCCCTCCCTTTTCCATAGGCATAAACATGTATGTTTGGGTGACCCCAGAAAGAAAATGGAAAGGTCTTTCCGCAGTCAAATCACACTTATATGCCTGACCACCATGGAATGTCTATGGCTAACTACATAGAGTGAGTATGAACAATATGAGTAGAAATAAAGTTTTCTTTTAAATGAGTTTGATTCTTGATTAGAAGTGATCTAAAAGTTTCTTAGCAGGGTGCTATGAAGTGACTGTGCAGGGTGCATGCCGCAGGTATATGAATCTCCACTGAAACCTGTGGGTTTTTAAATACTAGACCAAATGTACAGCATTGCCTCTGACGTCAATGATCATTCCCAGTAGATGGTGTGCCGCTGCCGCTCACTTCCCGCAGAAGCACCTTAGGGAAACAATTATCCCCATGGTTTCCTATGTTTACTTGTGTTTCTATGATGAGGGAAGGAGAGTGTTGTGTTGTGAAACAGTCGTACAGAGAGAGACCTGGGCATGGAGGTACAAGATGATCAGGGGAGAGAGGAACATTATTGGTAGATTTGCTGCTAAAATGATGTGAACAGAAAATATATCAGTAACATAGGTAACACTTTGAAACTCTGCCAAATGTTTACATTTATTAAAAAAAAGTAAAAAAAAAAAAATCGATTTGATGTTTAATACTGTATATGCTTGCGTATATAAACTCTAATACTTATTAAAGCAGAATTTTAAGTAAGAAATGTACCCATACCATCCATATACAAGTTATTGTAAAAACAGGCAAGAATTTTAATTTTACTTTAAGGCCCCTTTCACACTGGGGCATCGGCGGTAAAGCGCCGGCCGCTATTTTTAGCTGCGCTTTACCGTCGTATTTGCGGGGGTATTTGGCCGCTAGCAGGGTGCTTTTAACCTCCGCTAGCGGACGAAAAAGGGTTAAAACCACCCGCAAAGCGCTGCTGCAGCAGCGCTTTGCCGGCGGTATAGCCGCACTGCCCCATTGATTTCAATGGGCAGGAGCAGTGGAGGAGCGGTATACACACCGCTCCTTCACCGCTCCAAAGATGCTGCTAGCAGGACTTTTTTTACTGTCCTGCTAGTGCACCGCTCCAGTGTGAAAGCCCTCGGGGCTTTCACACTGAAGAGACAGGAGCGGCTCTTTCAGGGCGCTTTGCAGGTACTATTTTTAGAGCTGTATCGCCTGCAAAGCTCCCCAGTGTGTAAGGGGTCTAAGTAATCATTGATCCGTCTTTGTAGACACTTTTGACTATACCCTATGCACCAGCAGCTTTAGTTGCTGAAAGATTGGAAGAACAGCTGAAATGAGGGCTAAACCTATGAGAGCAGGTAGTGGAAGTGGCCATTGCAGATTTGAAGGGAGAGGAACCTTGCGTTTTAATACTGATCTTGGCTCCACTACCTTTTTGAGATGCTGACATGTACCAATGCTGCAGGGCAAACCTTTTTTTTTTTAGTTTTGAACAGAAATTCACCCTCACTATTTATCCTGTTTACCATTATCACTGAAAGTGAAAGTAAAAGAAAATCCCAAATTGTGGGTTGTCCCCAGAAAAGCAATAGAAAGGAAATCTTCCAATGGAAACACTAGTTCTGGTGACCGAGGGGTCCCCGAGGAACTCCTTTAATTTGCAGGGATTTCCTCTCACTTCCTGTTTGGTTATGATACAGGCAGTGAAGGGAAATCTCCACAGATGGTGAAAAAAAAAATCTTACAAGGGTTATAACCTTCCCTTGCTCTATCCAAAATGAAAAAAAAAATGCCTACAGTTCTACTTTAAAGTAGTCCCCTTAAAAAAAAGTGTACTACCACACTTAAAATAAGTACGGTATATAGACTCTTATGCCGTGTACACACGACTGGACTTTTCGACCAGACTGGTCCGATGGAACGAATCCGTCTGACAATCCGACCTTGTGTGGGCTTCATCGGACCTTCAGCGGACATTTTCTGTCGAAAATCAGACGGACTTTACATTTAGAACATGTTTCAAATCTTTCCAACGTCCGGTCGAAAAATCAGTTCGTCTGTATACTAGTCCGACGGACAAAAAAACGACGCAAGGGCAGCTATTGGATACTGGCTATGAACTTCCTTATTCTAGTCCCTTCGTATGTCATAACGTTCAAACCAACGGACTTTCGAACTACCGGACTTTTGTGTATGGCCAAGTCCAGTCGTTCGAAAGTCCGTAGTAACTTCGTTGAAAGTCCGTCGGAAAGACCGTTGAACCTTTGATGATGAAAAGTCCGCTCGTGTGTACACGGCATTACAGTTTTCTCTTAGTGTCCCTGCAAAGTCCCACAAATACCTGTTGATCCTGCTAGGTGGCAAGGATGCTGCACTGCTCCTAAATTCAAAGCAGATGTCCACTCTGCTTGCACTACAATGGGATGGGATGAAAACATGCACTACAATGGGATGGGATGAAAAAATGTTGTAGGGGGCATGGCTGTCAGCATTGTCACTACTGTGCCTATAGCTTGTCAATCAGCACCTGGTCACACCTATTCTTCCCACTGCTTTCTGGATTGACAGCATTGTCTCTGTTACCGAAACTGCCCTACTGTGAGCTGCCAGTGTCTGTGTAACACTGCTCCACTTGCTGTGCCCAACAAATATGCTTACGCAGTGATAACTCTCATAAAAATGTTAAGGTGTCCCTGTCAGGCTTACAAAAAACAAGGATGAATAGTCTCTACGAAAGATGTATTACACTTCTACAGTGGCCCATGTCTCCTACCCCCCCCCCCATTCCCGTCCCCGCAGTACCCATTACTGTGCTCAGCATTTAACACCTCCGAGAGTCAAGTCACAAAGTCACAGAACTCAACAGTAACGTAGGGGTTGAAGGATGGGATCATGGCATTCAACAGGGACACAGACATCTTATACTCCTGGAAGTGCTGGAACATAAAGATGGTAGGAGACATGGGTCACCAGAAAAGTGAATCTAATTTCTCTTTTCTTGTAGCGATAATTTTTTTTTTTTTTTTTTTTTTAGATTTTTTTATTTTTTGTTAATCTGACAAGGCATAGCTCCCAACTGTTCCTGATTTGGAGGGACTGTCCCTGATTTAGAGCAATGTCCCTCTGTCCCTCTTTCCTCCTCACTTGTCCCTCATTTTGGTCTGATCTATATAGTTGTATACAAAATGCACTTTTTAGCTATCAAAAAATGTTTCCCAGTGCTAAACCTTTCATCCAAATTCTAAATAGCTGCATTTGTACATTTTAAAAGCCAATATAAAGGAAAAGTAGTGGTAAAAAAAAATCCTTGTGGATTGAATTAACTTTTTTTTTTGGTTAATTCTCCTTTAAGGGGGTTTGGCAGGGGGTGTGGCCTATGCCTACATACATTTGTTAGTAGGTGTCCCTCATTCCCATCTCAAAATGTTGGGAAGTATGCTTTAGGAAAAAGGCAGTTGCACAGTACTTGAACAGCAGAGAGCCTTGCATCTCCTCCCAGAAATCCCTGGAATATCCTCAACCTTTTTTCAGTTGGATTCTACAGGTGTCCAAGATGGCCATGCAAGGAAAAAGTGTGCAAAGGTTGCAATTAGGTTCTGCCAATGCTTATCCTGCTGTGCTAGACACAGACTTATTAATGCATTACGGTAAATGGAGCTGTGGGGGTTGGACAAATCAGTATAGCCATCTTTTTTAAAGTGTGTCATTTACTAAAGGGCGTATAAGGGGCATACATCTCAGCCATATCATACAAATGTATATTTATGTCTTTATGGTTGCCACATGACTGTCTGCTTCTATGCAAATATAGTCTAGTCTGGATTCTGTGCTACGCACCATAGCAACTGAGTGGAAAAATGTGTTGCTAAATGTATACATTTGATCAGACAGTACACGGAGCCTCACAAAGAGTGAAGACAACATGCTACCAGAGATATAAGAAATACACAAGCTGAACAATAAAGAAAATACAAAAACATTGTCACATAGCAAGTATATAGGCAGTGATTAGGATTTGATTTATTTGTGACACATGCACACTGATGCAAAAATGGGAGCAAAATGGAGCACACATTTCCAATAACAGCAAATCATTTTCTTTGTTTCATTTCTTTGGAAACTATAATATGAAATGTGCTTCTGTTTACTCTGGCTGTTCATACATGTAACAATAAAAAAATACACGGTCAAAGATCTGATCTTTTCAGGTTAGTTTTTGGTCAAAAACAATCTTTTGAGACAAAACAGAGAAAGATCAATGTAGTCAAACCCAAGTGGATTTTATGTAAACTGGATTATTCCTTTTCAATGAAAATAATTGTTTAGTAATGGAACCACCTCTTTAGAGCAGACAATTTCTGACTCCTTTATGAATTGTTTAGGATGCTTTTCATTTAAGATTTTTCTCATTTGTTATGTAATTGACTCAACTGTACGTACAAGTGTTACATGTTTAGGAGAGATACAGGTAGCACTCATAGTTGCCAACTCATCCTTTTAAGGCCTTTTTACATTTCCAGCTGTATTTATTCATTTATTGACAGTTCTGACAGACAGATCCATAGTTAATATTTTTTTAGAGCTCCTGACCCCTAAGATTAAGCCCCTGTGGGTGGGGTGAAATATGTTAGGGGCATGGCCTGAGGAGCGGCCATGTCTGAGGCTTTCACATATATACATTCATACTAGGATCAGCTATGGCAAGCAGGGGTTTCAAGCTAAAACATTTTTTAGGAGGTGCTTCTCAGGTGGCTGGGAGGCAATATGTAAGCTTCCTGAATGCCTTTTTTCACCGCCCCTCTGCCACCCTATCCACCTGAACAAGGTCTTTCTTTGAGCTAAGTTATACAGCTAAGTTATTGAGCTAAGTTCCTCATGCTGACACCAACAATGAGGCACCATTTCTTTCACTGTCACCAACATTGGGACATAAATCTACCCACTGACACCAATGATGGGGCAAAATTCCTCCCCCTGATATCAACAATGGGGCATAATTCCTCCCACTGACACCAACAATGGGGAAAAATTCCTTCTACTAACACCAAGGATGGGGCAGTATTCTTCTCACTGACACCAGTGATAGAGCCCCAATTGTGGATCCTCCAAATTCTGAAGGACAGTAAACTGACCCTTTCTTTAGAAAGTCTGGAGACCCCTGCTATAGGGGCCAGTCAGCTATTACATTTTTAAAGCTAAACTCTAGAATGGGCTGATAGATTGATAGAAAGTTACAATCTCTCTTAGGTGTTAATTGATATCCGTGCACTAATAGCTAGATCCTCTTCACTTCCTGTACCAGTAACAAGTTAAAGAATAGCTTCAGTATATTAACGAAACAGCATAGTTTATCACAGGTTCGGCACAGGTCATTGATTTTTCTGACGTTATGGTCTGTGTCATGCTCAGAACAAAACCCTCAGCTCATCACAAAAGCAATGCACATGCACCAGCCGAGCTTCAGGCCAACTCTTCTGCACATAAGCAGGCAATGTGCACAGCCTTAATTATTCATGAATAATTCAATAATAATTCATAATGCAATAATAATTCACAATTCAATAATAATTCATAATAATCTAAATTCAAGAGCAACATTTTTAAATATTACAGCCAATCCGTTCTTATGTGTGTGGCTGCATTCTTTTTCAGGCTTTTTTTTTTTCAACTGTTCAGCCTGCGAGTAACACCCATCCTGTCCTATATGACCTAGAGTGACAATGCTCACTAACTGTTCTGTATTTATAGGGGAACAGCATTGTCTCCATAATACAGGACTACAGAACACCTGCCCCTCTCCTTATCTCTATAGCATAGCAAAAGATGTTCTGTAGTTCACAGAGAAATCTGTGAATGATAAGGTCAGCACAGGCAGAGTGCACAAGAAGGAATTAGCTCACAAGATTTCTGTCAGGATTGACAGTTATTTTGCACTTATCAAAAAAAAAAAAAAAAAAAAAACACTTTTAATGGTATATTTAACAGACCAAAAAAAGGAACAATTAAGAGAAATCTATTGTTAGAATTTATATAAAGTGTACGTTTTTCCACTTGCTGTTATAAACTTTTTGCAACTCTGCATAAAAGATCAAGAGCCAAGGAGTGTGAATGGCAGCAAACAGATTCTGGAAGTGTGAATGTGTGCATGTGGATATTATAATCATCACCCCATGGAATATTCTGCCTAATACCTGGAATGCCATTACAGAATAAGCCAATATATCCGATTACGTGGAAAGCAAACATAGATGCTTGAAACAGCACACATGTAAAATGTGAAAAATTACCAACAGGTAAACTTATAATTTTGTTTAAATCCTGCTAGTTTAGGGGAGAGGAGAAGCACTTTTACTTACCTGATCCTCTGCTCCCTTAGCAGATGGTGCTCCCCCATGCTCTGGCAGTGGACTATTCCTCTGTGTCATCATGTCCAATGGAAGGCTACAGACCCTGCATTTGTTTTAATGATGTCAGAACCTTAGACTACTGAAGCATAGGGTAGAACAGTCATGGTCGCTCCTGCAGGGTGCAGGGGCACCACCCCCCTGATTCATGCACTCGGCCCTTAATCTATATGCAGGGTGCCGGACGCATGGATTGCAATGCTCTAATTGGCTTAAAAAAAGGTGGACTCCAGGTGCAGAGAACTGAGCCTGTAGCCCACCCAATTGTGTGACATTAGCAAATTAATATTTGCTAATATCTCCCTGTTTCTCCTCCCGGCCAATCAGGAAGCGGGTCCTAAGACCCGATTGACCGCAAGTCCAAAGTCCTCCCTTGACTCGGAAGGAGACGCAGGGGGGAAGCCGCCAAAGATGTGACCTGGATAGGGTAAATGTGGGCCTGGCGGGGGGGCTGGCGGGGGGCCTGGCGGGCGACGGATGAGTGATGCAGCGATCGAGCGACGGGGGGGAATGGCGAGAGAACGCCAGATGGGGGGTGGTTGATTGGCTGGCTACTGGGATAGAACACACTACAAGACTAATTTAGGACCAGTCTACCAAGGAGCAGAGGATCCAGTAAGCAAATCTTCTTTAGCAAGTCCCTAGGCCTAAGCAAGCAAGGTTATCTCAACAAAGAAAACAGAAACAGGCTAGGTCAGTAAAAAACAGCTTGTTGAAAGGGCAGAGTGTTCAGACCTGTCGTAAAACTGTCACCCTCTCCATTCAGAGACCCAACTGGCCCCAGTTGTAAAATGTCTGAATATACATCAAGCTTAAAACAGTGGGATAAGTATGAAATTTCAGCATGTTTCATAACTTCCGACTTAGTAAAAGCACAGCCATAATATGGACATATTTAGTTTCCTCAAATAATTTGTAACGTTTCAAGTCCAGACACCCCTATGTCAGGTCATATGGGAAACCACTGGTACCCCTTCCCCTACCCATTCCTCCTAAGCCAACTATACACTGGAGATATGGCATGTTTAGATTTGTTTTGAAGGAAATCTCACGCTGAATAATAATATGGATATTTGCAGTCTGTAAACAATAGAGATGCAGAGATATGAATATGTATCACAAAATCTACCTGGGACGTGGTCATGAGTGTAGACACCTCCCAGCAACCAACCCCTAAACAAGATGACCAGACGATTGGTTACTGGTCGCTGTCAACACCCCCTTTGATTTGACAGAAAAGAGGAGATGCCAAGACAATGTTCAGTTCTCCTTTTACCATCCAAGAAGAAACATCTGCCAAGTTGAGAACCGATTACCTAGCTCATCGATCAAACTGTGATCAACCCTCGGACATTAATTGCAAGTATTCTTCCTTCCCAATTCTACCTTATTGCTTTGTGGCTGTATATTGTCTTTATCTTTTGAAACATCTTTTTTCTGTAAATGTTTTATTTGCATCAACTTTGACCTTTTCATAATAAACTCTTATGTTGAAAAGTGTTAACCTTGTCTCTAAAGCTCTTAATGCAAGCTATAAACAAACCTGCCTCTTGAAGGGCATTAATGTTGCAGAGTAAGACTCTGAGCAGACCGGTCTGTGGTGGCAGTGTGTGTGGCAGACACTTATTCTAAAATTATAATTGGTATTGCTAAAATTATGAGTCTCTCCCGGCTCGGTCTTTTAAACGGGGAGGTGGCAATTAAAGGGTTAATGGTGTAATTAGCCCAGTGACAATCACTCTCAGGCTGCTCGCACCTAGATTGTGGTCCTGCAAGCTGGAAAATCTTTGTGCTGGGCGCAGCTGAGAGTGGCATTGTTACGTAAGTGACAGCGTGGTGTGAGGTTGGCCGGTCCTTCGCTGGAAGTTAGCGAGGAGGGCAGGTATCTGACACCCGCGTTCGTCACAGTGGCGTAGTGGATAGCACTTTCGCCTAGCAGTAAGAAGGGTCGCTGGTTCGAATCCCAACCACGACACTACCTGCCTGGAGTTTACATGTTCTCCCTGTGCCTGTGTGGGTTTCCTCCGGGTACTCCGTTTTCCTCCCACGCTCCAAAGACATGCTGGTAGGTTAATTGGATCCTGTCTAAATTGTCCCTAGTATGTATGAATGTGAGTTAGGGACCTTAGATTGTAAGCTCCTTGAGGGTAGGGACTGATGTGAATGTACAATGCGTAAATTGACAGCGCTATATAAGTACCAGAAATAAATAAAATAAAATAAATAAACTCTAGCAGTACAGGCACAGCCCCACTGCAAAAGATCATTTTTTATTTTCCCTGAGTTGTGCTTTAAAGCCAGACTCCAGCAAACAGCTAAACACACAAAGGCCATGTATATATATTTTTGAACAGTTTTACTGCCAAAAATTCTGTTTAGCCATTTATCTGATACAAAATATACTGCCAGACAACAAGACCAGGCTGGTGACCGCACACTTCTCTCCTGCAGCTATGTAACACAGATGGTCAACCACCTACCCACCGAGTGCTGATCAGATGATTGAGATTCATTCCTACAACAAGGAGGGTATCACTGTGCTCACTCCTCTAAATTAAATGGTGATCTTTTATTTCTCCACCTGGAGTTGAGTTTTACCTTTAGAAACAATTGTGCCACTATTGTATATTTTGGCTCACATTTCCCATTTTGTTAGCAGAAATCTGCATTTACATATTACAACTGGAGCACAATGCCTCTCCTTTTAATTAACAGAGACCAGTCACCAGGATCCAGTCTTCTTATTACTCTCAATATGGATTTTTTGGCTAAAACATGTGTTTAAAAAAACTACACCACATAAAAGATTTATTTTCAAACAAAAGTAACCGATGTCAAGGGTTCTCTATCTAGCCATATTGTACAGCGCTGATTCACAGTAGGTGTCTGGATGAAAGATGTACTGACTATTGTACAACGCATTCAGACGTTCTGCAATTTTTATATTGGAGCAGACGTGTACTGGGAAGTATTATGAAAAGCTGAAATGCATTAACCTATAACCTGGCTAATGTATGAAAAATAGGTGTGAGTTATACAGTTTACGAGTTTGAATGGAATGAATAGATGGATGCTAGCTTTTGGCTTATCATAGACTAGACAGTTGGAAATAAAAATGCCTTGTCACTGTTATTCTCATTGTAATAGAAGGCAATTCTGTGACTGAAAACATCACATTCACCTAAAATCACTAAAATATCTATAGACGTACAATGACTGCTAAATTGGTCACAAAAAAAAACTATTTTGGTTATTCATGTCTGTAAATAACACCTGTAAAACCAGCACTTTCTAACGTCACCGTGTGGAATTTTTACCATCTGCAAAGTGCACATAAGCTCCCATCCATCCTCATGAGAATATGGAATATAGACCTGTCAGGGTGGTCTGTGAATGGTATGCTGTGGGCTAATAAAGTTTACTATACTTTCCTGGCTGCAAAGTCTTTAGTAATGCACTTATCTCCAGACAACAGTTCTATTGTCTCCTATTGCCCTGACTACTCGACTTCACATTTCTCAAGCTTCTAGCAAGCTTTTAAATGAGTCTGCAGTGCAGTACATTTCATTGGGGCAAAATGATGGGCAGTCAATATATCAGTAAAGTTAAGACACTATCTGCATGGAATCTGTATGCTCTCCCTGTGCTTGCATGGACTTCCTTTGGGTACTCCGTGTTCCTCCTACTCTCCAAAGACTCCCAAAGACAACCTCTGGATATGACGCTGAGCAAGTGCACTCAACTTCTTTGGTTGACCATGGCGAGGCCTGTTCTGAGTGGAACCTGTTCTGTTAAACCACTCTATGGTCTTGACCACCATGCTGATGCTCAGTTTCAGGGTCTTGGTAATCTTCTTATAGCCTAGGCCATCTTTATGTAGAGCAACAATTCTTTTTTTTAGATCCTCGGAGAGTTCTTTGCCCTGAGGTGCCATGTTGAACTTCCAGTGACCAGTGAGAGAGTGAGAGCGATAAAAGCAAATTTAACACACCTGATCCCCATTTTGGGCCCAGTTTGACAATTTTTACTTAGGGGTATACTCACTTCTGTTGCCAGGGTTTTAGACATTAATGGCTGTGTGTTGAGTTATTTTGAGGGAACAGGAAATTTACACTGTTATACAAGCTGTACACTCACTACTTTACATTGTAACAAAGTGTAATTTCTTCAGTGTTGTCACATGAAAAGATATAATAAAATATTTACAAAAATGTGAGGAGTGTACTCTCTTTTGTGAGATACTGTATATACAAAGAAACATAATTTTATTATCAGTAAACTACTACATTATGTAAAACACAACCCTACCTCAACCTAAACACACCCTCAGGCTATGAAACAATTTACATTTACTCCATGCAGCCTTTTTTAAAAAATCTGATTGCAGCAAAATCTAGGGGACATTAAAGGACAGAAAGAAAAAGCCTCACACCTAGTGACTGACAGACAGCGGCTACAAAGATCTGACATTCTTCCTTGCCTTTGTCCAGACAACCTGTCCATCTCAAGAGCCAGAATTCTTCCAACCTGACCCAGAATGTTGTGCTTTTTTGTGAATGGAAACTTGACACTGCTTTCTACGTGAAGTAATGAACTACTAAGCTAACTAGAAAAAAGTATCTTGAAATCAAAATCCTGGTGAGTCTGAAAATCCCTGTATGCCCACTCCGCATAACACGTGCAGGAAAGGAAAGGGATACCCAGAACCCCACCCACCCGCTTATAGACTTCTATATTGAATGGGCACTGAAACAAGAAATGGTCCATCGTTTCCTCCACACTCCACTCTTGGACAACCATGGTTCTCCAGAGAGTGATGCTTCAGGTTGCCCTTCACATAGAGTCTGCCATGGAATGAGAGCCAGGCCAAAACCCAAAACTTTAAAAGAATTCTCTCCAGATTAATCAAATGCAGACCCTCCCTCATAACAGAGCCCGGGCAATCCCTCAAGGCCAGTGGCTCGCTAAAGGCAGATTCAAGAAGCCTCCTCTCCAGGGCCTTCCTAGGAAGAGACTTAATTTCCTCCACCATCACTCGCCACTGCCGAATAATTTTCAGGAACGAAGAAACATAAGTCAGGAGCTCACCCTGTCGGACCCTCAGGCTTTTCATTGGCCCATCATTCTCCCAGCTCCGCGGACAGGGCTCAGACCAGGACTGAAAAATACCAACCCACGCAGGTGGTTCCTCTGCCAACATGTTACAAAAATCATGTTTCAAAAACATCAGAGAAAAGAACATCACTGGGTTGACCATACCTAGGCCACCCATCTGCCTGAGAAGGTAGGTTACAGACTTCTTAATGAAGTTCAGTCTGTTCCTACATAACAGCTGTAGATCATTGCAGAGAGAGACATGGGCAAAACACAGACAAAGCTGAAATGTAGAAATACTGGGATCACATACGTTTTAATCGGGTCAATCCTTTCACTGTAATCTCCTTGATCGCAGAGACTGATGTGAATGTACAGTATGTAATTTGTTATGTAAATTGTCGGCGGTATATAAATATCTGTAATAAATAAACAGTTGCCTAGTGGCCCTGATCCCATGATAAAGTCACATTATTTTGAAATTTGTCCTGCCATATTCCTGTCCTAAAGAATCCAGGATGTTCCCCCAAAGCACCCCCTAAAACCTAACCATTCCCATTCTTCAACTCATAACATCTAATCCTCCCTCCCAAGCACCTTACATTTAATCTCAAATCCAAAAACTTTAACTAGATCTATGGTAACGGCACAAACTTTCATTTTATAACATCACTATTGTAATAACAATACAAACAATAGTTATACTTGGCAATCCAATATAAGCTTACTTGAAAAATATCCTTTCATGTTGTGAATGCTGTCTGTATACAGGTCATCTCTTTTCACAACTTCCTGGATTCCCTGCATGCTTTGCGGCTTCTCCTCTGCTGTTTACTTTCCATTTCTAAGGATCCCATGGTATCTTGCTGCTTGCAAGCAGTTATTTTCTGTGCTGACTTCACCTCCTGAAACTCCTCCTCTCAGCACCTTTAGAATGTGTGACACAGCAGTGCCTATTCACAGGGCATAGGCCTATGTGTCACAGAATTTTAGTAAGGTATACCAATACTGTCTCTGATCTTTGCAAATTACTTACCTGTATATGCATCACATGGTATTGTAGAAAGATGCTTATTATGAATGCCTGGACGTATCTGGGTGGGGTAGAGCCTCCCTGTCTTATCATGTGCACAACCACGTCAACATTAGATGCTGCCTGGTCACCATTGTTTTTTTTGTTTTTTGTTTTTTTCCACTTACCCCATGTCTGGCAAGGGACCTAAACCTTTCTTGGAGGGATTTCAAGATGTTCTAAAGGCAACAGAATATAATTACACCAGAATATTCCATGTTGGATTCT
Organism: Aquarana catesbeiana; assembly: GCF_042186555.1. Taxonomy (NCBI): domain Eukaryota; kingdom Metazoa; phylum Chordata; class Amphibia; order Anura; family Ranidae; genus Aquarana; species Aquarana catesbeiana. The sequence goes on along the minus strand of NC_133327.1, from coordinate 108,138,056 downwards.
GGGGCTCTTTCCAATTAGACGAGCCTGGAGTATCTCCAGCAGAAGCCTCCAGAGGGCAACATTGTAAGTTGTCCAAGCCACCCCAGCTGGCTTCCAGACTAGAAAGATTTTCTGCAAAGAAATCTTATTTATTATCTTATAAACCTCTTAATGCCCCCTCCCAATTTTCTTTCATAACACATTGGCTTAGTAGTTGACACACTAACCATGCAGAGCTGGCTCCACGCAGTAGATTTTCAGTATGTATAATCTCTCTACATTTGTGCAGGTTTCCTCTGGGTGTTTCAGATTCCCTGAAACTAAGGGTTAATTGGCTTCTGACCAAAATATACCCAGTTTTTGTATGTGTGAGTGCTTGTAATGCAATGTAGCAAACTGTAGCAATGACTTGTGTCAATGGTTCTACACGCTCATGTTTTATCATTGGAGGAAATAAATAAATAAAAATTCTCTCTCTGATTTACATTTTGTATTACTCATGAGCCCAACTCAAAGCCTTTAGTTTGCTGCACGCTATAATGAACGCTGATTGCAAGGGTCAAGATATGGTGAATGCTAACAACAATTAACTTGGTGAAGCTCTCACATGCTTCCAATAGAGTTGTAAATGTATTGTAGTCAGGCATGGCAGACTTCTGGCACTTACTGTTTATATGTACAAGCCCTTCAGCATTTTATAGAATGTACAATGGTAGGAGATTGCTAAAAAACGCTTTGCAGTGGCTGTCCACCTAACTAAGAACAATCAAAAAATGTGTTCTGAAAAAAAATATGCCAGCTCTCAAATATGCCAGCTCTCATAACTGTCCCTCTTTAGGAAATGTTAGCTACTTGGCTGTCCTGCAACCCTTCCGGCATTGCAGTAACTCAGTGAATCAGAAAAATCAAACAGCCAGTTAAACTAGAGTTATAGTGGTTGAAAAGTTTGAAGGTTCTTTTACCTTAATGCATTCTCTGTATTAAGGTAAAAAAACTTCTATTGTTAGCACCCCCAGATCTCTCCCCCCAAAATACTTACCTGAGCCCGATTTCAATCCAACCCTGTGCCCGAGAGCAGCAGTGCTGCTCTCTCTTTCCCTTCTCACTGGACTCAATGAGAGCAGAGGGAGCCATCGGCTTCTGCTACTGTCAATCATATCCAGTGACTAGGGAGCGGTCAATATGCACTGTGTTTGTCAATAGACACACAGAGCACGGCTCGGGATCGAGCCCACACATGTGCCATTATAGAAAACGGCCTCCTATAGTGATACATGGAGGAGCCCAGAGCTCCGGTAAAGAACCTCAGAAGAGGAGGAACGAGGTAGGTAAGTATGATATGTTTGTTATTAAAAAAAAAAAAAAAACTTTACAATTGTTTTAATGCAACTCTGTCATAAAAAAAATCCCAGTTATATATGCAAAAGAAGAGAGAAAGAATACCTAGCTTTCCCACTGCCCATGCTGCCAGAATGTTGCCCCATTCAAGAAAAGTCTACTGGGAAACTAACACTTCCAGGGGTGTCAATCTCTGTGGTCCCCCACAGCACTTAATGGTTCCTCCCTCCAACCACCATGTTACTACAGGACACAATAGCACTGTGGGGTACCAAGCAGATTGACACTACCAAAAGTGTTGATTTCCCAGTGGGCTTCTTCTGCTTCCTTTCCAGGGGAATTTTTCCTGAACAAGCAGCAGGGAAAGTAAGTATTCCCTTTCTTCTTTTGAAGAGATACTTTAAGATTAATGAAGACTTAGGCCCTCACTTTTAGTCATTTTTTGTCCCTGTTACATCTATACAAAAAATGCAGGGAGGGTGCAGTTGTTACAGAGACAGAAAGATACAGTCAGTAACAAACCAATGTTACATGAGATCTAATACTTTATTTCTTGACTTGAAAGTGAATAGAATCTCTCCAATGTGGACACAAACAGTACTAAAAACATGACGGTCTCTAACCATTCCTTGCTGCATCCAATATAAAAAAAAAAAAAAATATTGGCCAGGGTTGGGCTTTGAAGGCTAAGTTCACCTTTTTTTTATTTCTTCTAAATGTCATCTCCTCTATGTACCAATATAGCATTAATGTACTTCTTTTGCAAAAATAAAACAGCTTTCAATTTCTTCTACACATGCTTACCTCACTGTTCACATGGCTGTTTTCAAAAACACTTCTCCATTACTTCTACCTTACTTCCTTACTTCTTGACAGACTTTAGGTCATGACACAGGAAGTAATTGACCAGCTTACCTCATTAGCACACACCCCATCATCTACCCTCCTATTTACCACCCACTTCCAGGAGTGATTGACTAGGTAGGAGGGTAGATGATGCAGGGTGTGTGCTAATGAGCTCAGCTGGTCAAATCCTTCCTGTGCCATGACCTAAAGTCTGTCCAGGAAGTAAGGCAGAAGTAATGGAGACAGGTTTTTAAACAGCCATAAGGACAGTGAGGTAAGCACACCCAGCACACTCTGTGCGCACACCTATAACGATATGCTTGTTCTGGGTCATTGACTCAAAATACCAAAGCAAATACCAAAAGAGAGTTAAGCAATGGCACCATGTGTATTTCGGTGCAGGTTTGTTTAAAATGTTATGCCAACAAAATGAAATGCCATCTTTTAATGCCAGCCTATATGTTTTAAATGTTTCACAACATTTGCTAGCACTTTCAAGCCCTAAATTAAAGAGCAAAATAAAAGTTGTCAGCACATAGCCAGGTTTTGGACCCAAGCACTTGCCTTTGTTACCTGTTAAGACCTGTAAGATCCTAACAGTCTGAAACAGTCTCAAACTAACAATAATCTAAAAATGCAGATAACGTGTAGTTCCTTTATGTACCTTTGTTAATTGTTGCATTGTTTTCTGTGTGTTCACGTACTTGTATATATACCCCATACCCCTTAGCTAAGCCCTGCCCCTCCAGTTCAGACATCCAGTGCAAGAGCCTCAATGATTAGGGGAGTAGGGATGAGCAAGATGATTTTAGTGTAATTACCAATTTTACTGTTTTCAACTTTGCTCATTGAGTTGCCTAGGTGAAATTTGTTTAAAAAAAAAAGATCTACTGATTACATTAAATAGTAAGTCAGGCTGAAAAAGACAAAGTCCATCTAGTTACCGTAACCCAAAATAAAATAAATAAATAAATAAATGAATGAATTCAATTAATGAACGAACAGATAAATTAAAGACTAAATAAATTATTTTCCCTTTCTTTAGTTTGTGGGTTTTTCTAGTGTAGTTTAGTTAGTTTCATTTAGTATTTTTCTGTGTATTTGATTGATATTTGTGTATTCTTGCTTTACATTTTATAGTGGGATCATTTACAGGCACTAGAACAGGTCCAAGATAGCTCAAAGGGGCTCCCATATCTATCTGGAGCCATTTAAAGGAGAAGTAGGGTCAAAGCTCTTTTGGCCGCATTTTTCTTGTGGGTCACAAGAGTACACTTTGTTCTGCACTCCTGTTACCCGAGACACTCAGTCAGTCCAGACTCTGCATGGATCCCAACTTTAATGTCGGGATCCACCCAGATGCCTGACCGGCAGCTGGCTCAGCCTCTCAGCACACTCCCACCTGTGTCCCTCACCGCATGCATGTTGTAGTTCCTCCCACTGCAAAGTACAGTACGTAGAGGTGAGCATAACAACAACAAAAAAATAAACTAGAGCATGCAAGAGCATCAGAAAGCTTCTGGTATCTCTTGAGGAAACAGAAGATTTTATAGCCACCACCCAGGCAGGTAAGTATTGGTCTTCTTTTACAGCTTACTCAAGATCTATCTTTTCACCAAGGCAACAGGGTCACTTTAAAGAGGAACTATGGCCTCCTCAAGGTTTAATGAACAATAAATAATCTATAAGTGAGTGCTTGAGTTGCAAAGCTGTACTTGTCCAAGCATTTCTGTTCAGTCAGTCTTGTGATTCAGACACCTTCCAAATAGCGCAGCCAGATACTATCTCTTTCTCTCTCTTTCTCTCTCTCTCTCTCTCTCTCTCTCTCTCTGCAGACTACCTTGCACCCAGCAAAAAAAGAGCATCAGTACACCAATCAAATCAAATTTCCTCCTTTCCTCTGCATGTTCACAGACAACACTATACCAAGTAATAGACACCTGTGTGCTGGTACTTTGTCTCTCAGCCCGGTTCTGCTGCACAGGGAAATACAGCATACAGGGCAACATATCAAGACAGATTTGGGTATTAATGACAGTTGTATGCACAAACACAATAAATGCTTTTTCTAATGAATGTTTTACTGATATAAATGGTATTTTAGTGTCTAAAGTTCAATTTAAGAAACCTCTTTTTGTACAGTTTAATTATATACGCACAAGGGGGGGGCTGTATTAGTGCATTACATATGCAGACTCTGCTCCCTGATAGTGTTGTGCCGATCTTCTTATCTACCTACAAGTCACAGCTGTACCAGATTTTGCACTATGCAGTTCTAGGGCTTTTTCACACTTGCGTTCAATTTTAACCACTTGCCGACAGTCTTCCGCATATATATATATATATATATATATATATATATATATATATACACTGTGACAAAGCAGCCCGGCTGTGTAAACCGACGTACCTGTACATCGGTCCGTGCATGTGATATTGTGGGCGCGCCACCCGTGATCGCGGTACAGGGAAGCAGAACGGGGATCTGCCTATGTAAACAAGGCGGATCCCCATTCTGACAGGGGACAATACTGAGATCTGCTGTTCCTTGTGATCAGGAACAGCGATCTCTGTGTTGTCCCAGTAAGCCCATCCCCCACACAGTTAGAACACACCCAGGGAACACAGTTAACCCCTTGATTGCCCCCTAGTGTTAACCCCTTCCCTGCCATTGTCATTTATACATTGATCGGTGCATTTTTTAGCACTGATCATTGTAATAATGTCACTGGTCCCCAAAAAGGGTCAGTTGGGGTCAGATTTGTCCGCAGTCCCACTAAAAATCACAGATCGCCGCCATTACCAGTAAAAACAATTTAAAAAAATAAAAGTCCATAAATCTAGTTCCATAGTTTGCAGATGCAATAATGTTTGCGCAAACAAAGCAATATACGCTTATTGCGTTTTGTTTTTGTTTTTTACCAAAATTATGTAGAAGAATACATATTGGCTCATACTGATGAATAAATTATTTTTTTGTATATTTTTTTGGATGTGTGGATGTGTATTTTAGCAGAACGTAAAAAATATAGTTTTTTTTTTTTTTTTTCAAAACTGTCAGTTTTAATTTTGTTTATAGCGCAAAAAAAAAAAAAAAAATGCAGAGGTGATCAAATCCACCAAAAGAAAGCTCTATTTGTGGGAAAAAAAGGAAATTTTATTTGGGCATAGCGTCGCATGACCACGCAATTATTGTCAGTTTAAACACTGCAGTGCCTTATTGCAAAAAAATGGCCTGGTCATTAAGGGGGTAAATCCTTCCAGGGGTGAAGTGGTTAAAGCAGCCTAACAGTAAATGAACACACCTATAGCATTAAATATCATTTAGGATGTGTTGTACGGATGTTCATGTTGCATCAGACAACATTTCTCAACAGTCCTGCATGTTTTTTTTGCAAGGCTAAAATAGGAAATAATCGCTTTTGACGCTTTGCAACCGCACCATAAACGCACTGTAAACACCATAGGTATGTTTACAGTGCGTTTAAGGTGCGGTTGTGGTGTATTTCAATTGAAGTGAATGGAGGCAGTTGCAAAGCTCCAACACCTGGCAAACTCTGCAGGCAGCGTTAATTTTGTCTTACAGCAACGCTAACGCTGCAGTGTGAACACCTCCATCCGCTCCCCATTGTAACAATGCTGTGTGCCATTGATAGGCATTTGGGAAGTGTTAAAAATGCAACCCAGGTGCCTATTTTCAATGCATGTGTAAAGGAGCCCTTAGTACTGTAAATCAATCCCAATTGTCTGCAAAATCTAATAATATGAAACACCCATAGTCTTCCATACAGCCAGAGGCTGTGTAAATTTAGTCAAGGCTCTCAGTTACAAAAGAAATTTCATAAGCACTTTTTTTTTTTTTTCCTATTTTGAAAGAAACACTTTATTACTCAAAATAGTGTGCATTGGTAATGCTATTTTGTATTCTATTAATTCATGTGTGGGTTTTAATGACAGGTCCACTTTAAATAGTGTCTTTATTTGTAGATTTATCCAATCTGATTGGCTTTTCAACCCACCAGCAGCTGTACAGGTACCTTGAGACAGATATATCTTTGATCATAGCCCTTTCTGAAAACCTGGATAGCTGCTAGTGTACAGAGGAACATACTTGTTATTGTAGCTTTGAACTGATCTCCTATTTGGCAGTAATCAATCAGAGAACTGACCAGTAGTTTTTTTTTCTTTATGGCTTCAACCATCCATTTTGTTTGAAGCAGGTGGTCATGTGGAACAGGGATAAGAGTTAAAACTCAACTCCGGGAAACCTAAAAATTTACGGTTAACTGCTTGTTTAGGTTTAGAAGTTATAGAAAAGAAGTTTACCTACCGCATCCTCTGTGCTGCTAGAATGGTCCCTGAGGCCCCAGCAGTCTAAGGTCCTGACATCATCAAAACTGATGCAGGGTACACAACCCGGCCTTGGATGTTATGACGTTGAGGGATCATTTCCCAGCCAAAGTATAGGGAAGCACCATCTGCCAGGGAAAGCAGAGGATCAGGTAAGTAAAACTACTTTTACTCTCCCCTAGAAAAAACATGTTTAGTCTTGATACAGAGATTTAACCAATTTTGTGGGAGTCACCTCATTAGACTAAAGCTACACAGGAATGTTTTTAGTAGCTACTAAAATTGCTAGTAATGAATTGCTAGAAGTAGCAATTGTTCACTAAATAGATGGAGCAAAAGTCTCTAAATGGAGTAGGCTACAAAATAGCATGAAGCATTATGTAGCAGGAAAATATCTAGCTTGATCACAGAATGTTCCAATTATGTACAATTGATCTGTACAAGCAGTTACTTTGTGGGATCTAGCTGTTTTCGTCATTGGGATTTGGATGCCATCTTATGTCGATGGGCATGGGAGGATTATTCACATCTGAGATAAGCAGCGCTGGCAAATTATTCTTGTGCCACTCACCTATTTCCCTTTCCCCCAGCCCTGAAATACTTATATATTTGTAAGGTTGGTTCTGCTGAAGAGCCTTGCAGTGCTGTAAATCTGTTGCCCTGAGGTTAGTTTTGCACATCCATTTATACATCCAACCACCCTGTAAGATCTATGGACAGCCATAGTGTTATATTTTTTGTGAAATAAAAATACCTAACAAAAATTTAGAGGGACAATAATCATTGTTGATATCCTTCAGATGTGTTGCATTAAATATGGCATTATTAGACATCACATTTATTGCACTGGAATCTGTTGGGAACCACTTCATCTAATTATCTAATTATGGCACAGTTGGGAATCCAGAAAACATAAAATAATACTGCTTGACACCACAACATCAAAGGGTAAACACTCTTCTGCTAAAAGATCTAAATCATCTTGATGTCCCAGACAAGCCAAAAACTTTGTCAGTTGCTTAATTTTCATAGCTACCTTTGTTCATCAGTAAAAGGTAAGTGTGAACATTTACTTCACATCGGCATTTCCTAGACTGATTTCATAAGTAGAACAATGAATTGCTCCCTGGCTAGCTAACCACTCTCAGGAGGTCCATTGCATGGCAGTCTTTTCCTGTTGTCACTATCCCCACACTTAGGCTTATGTCTTTGATGTGCTTAATAGTCTCATTAAGTAGTAGCTGATCATTATTATCATTTAAATAATACTAATTGTTCTTTACATCTGAGAAATACCAAACTACGGCCCCTTGTGGATCATTTAAGGACAGACATAAGTGTTGTTCTAGTCCCAGACTTACTTGTTCACACTCACAGCACCACACTAACTGACCACGCAGAAGACAGGGGAATTGGCTGCCAAATGGCCATATCATGCACAGATGTTTTTTTTACCTGAGCGTTCAGTCCTTCAATATCTCAGTGGTAAATATATAAGCAATGTAAAGAGAACAGGGCTAGCTGGTATTGGCAGCGGTAAATCATGCATTTTTATTCAGCAAGGCAATAAAATACACAGATTAATGTAGGAGGGCTTTGTACATTAGCCCTTGGCATAAAGCAAACAAAACATCTGCTCATTCAAGCCCCTAAGTGAACCCATGTCAGTTTCTGACTATTAGGGTGCCCCGTTATGGGTTCTCCATAACAAACAAGCAGTACTTGTACCTTTTAGTATTCTATCAGTACTCAGCCTTTTCACCTAGCAGCAGGTTCTCACAACAGAGGGAGAACCCTCATTGTCAGTCAGTTCATATATAAACTGGCCTGTGCAGATCTGAGGCTAGTTAAGGTGGTACAAATAACAAGTAAAATGTGGCCCTAGGAGTGCAGGCATTATCCCACCCAAAGCTCTACAAAGCCTACAGGCTCCAGGACACAAAATAGTATTAAGATTTGAGAAAAAGTTTGTTTTCTCAAAGTGTTACTTAACCTAAAGATGTTTTTTAACTTAATGCATTGTTTTCATTAAGGTAAAAAAATGTTTTACGTTTCTCTGTGCCCCCCATCCCCTGTGTGAAGGGGAAAAGAGGGGAGAAGAGATCAGTGCTGTGCACGGTTGCATCAATTCTCCCCTCTTTTCCTCTTTAACAGCAATCGAGCAGTAGCAGGAGCCATTGGTTCTTGCTGCTGTCAATCAGATGCAGTGACGAGGAAGTGGGGGGTGGGGCGGTACTAAGCACAGCAGTGTAAGTCTATGGAGCGTGGCTCCATAGACACAAAAGTCAGAAGCGTGCAGACTATGCTCTCCCTATAGCCAACAGCTGGCTATGGTTGTCCCTAAGAAGAAGAGGAGGAGCCAAGATCATCGCTGGGGACCCCAAAATAGAAGGATCGTGGCCACTCTGTGCAATACCACTGCACAAAGCAGGTAAGTATAACATGTTTGTTATTTTATTAAAAAAATATATTAATATTTACTTTATTAACACTTTAATGACAGACACAAATTCTGGAGCTCCTCACTATGTGTAGCTGAGAAATGTAGCTGACATATATATATATATATATATATATATATATATATATATATATATGGTCCATAACCATGCCAGCCAGCGCCTCACAGCGGGAAAGGTGTTTGCACATCATACTTGGATCATTTTAGACAAATAAGGTCTAGAACAACGAGATTTGTCTAGTAAAGGACCCATACAAAGTTGAAATGTATGCCCAAAAGACATACACATACACTTTTAAGCTGTAGTCTGCTCCCTCCAGCTACTCACTATTGATCCTTCAGTTTGATGGCTGGCATCATGGACTAATAGTGATGTGCAGGAAATTGTAGGGAATATACATTCAGGGTTAAAGTAAAAAATTCTGAGTTCAATGACCTATATGTGTCTGCTTTATAGTTGTGATGGTGTTATAGAAAGTTTAACGTAAACTATTTATCCCGGAGCTGAGTAAAACTAAGAGTAGTGCCAGCATCACTGGTGCATGCAGAGAGGGGGAGTTGGACAGGGTTTTCGCTGATTCATTTGCAGGGGTGGGAGTGTGAGAAGTGGAGGGACCATGTACCAGGTTGAAGGATCAGCTAGAGCATTACCAGCATCAGACATGTTCCACCCACTTTCTAACCCCTGGACACCTATTATGCTTAGCGCTATAATGTCTTCTTAATTTGCCCAATTTTTTTGTGCCTTTTGGGGAGTGTTTTTGTCTTCTCAGGTATGAGTGTTCCTTCCCAGCAACAAGTAACGTTGGTAGCATTGAGTGATTATTAGGTCGTGTTGGGGATAAATAGGTGGTTAAGTGTCCCAGAGATGGTGTAGTAGCAGCTGAGTGCTTTTTTCACTGGGTGGCAGATACAGCTGGGTTGTTCTGATTATATATGTGTCTTCAAAGACCTTAAACCTGATAGAATCAATTATACTCATATTTTGTTAATCCATTATGTATTGAATGTGTTTTTTCTCAATGTTGTATTCAACGCTGTTTCTTGCGTTAAATAAAGGGCTGCTATGGCCATTCAACTCCAAAAATGGATAGTTGTTGTCTGGTCATTTGGGATGGGGGTAGGTGTAGCAGCTGTGGGTTATAGGGTTGGAGGTAATTTGGAGCCTCAGTATTCTGCAGTCCCTCAGTCAAGAGTATAATTTAGGCTTAAGTCATACTTTTATGCTGCAAGATAGCAGCTATACTGTGCTCTGATAAGTAAAAACTATTTACAAGTCTAAATTATGGAGGTAACACAGTTTCTTAGAATGAGCTCACACCATAAATTTTAACCTGACACCCACTCAAGAATCCAGATTTCTGCATTTTTCAAATTACTCAGCTGCTGTGAAATGCTCACAAATCAGACTCACCATCTGTCTAAAGACAGAAGTCAATCACTAGGGACATCCCAAAGATTTCTGTCCCTATTGGGTATTCTTTATTCTTTGGTTATTATTTAGCAGGGTGCACCGCTCTGCTGCAGCTCACATTTAAAAAAGATACTCTTACAAGCCTAAAGAATGGTTAGAACATGGTGTTGCCGGTGTCCCCCAATATAACCGTTTTACTCTGAAGCTGGCTTCTTTGCTTAATCTCCAAACCTGTTTCCTGACACACGTGTCTCCAAAGTATCCAAATTTAGACAAAAATCTGTCCTTTATAAAGCTAAAAGTACTTTGAATCAAGCATTAATAAAGGAAAATATATGGATAAGGCATCATGCACACAGGGCGTTTTTACAGCTGCTTTTAGCTGCGTCAGACTTTTTGTAGCCTAAAAAATTTTATTCTATGGCCTCATGCACACACAGGCTTTTAGGAGCTGTAGGTGGCATAGGTGTTTTCAAGCTGAAAAAAAACCCAGGGCCAGGGCATTCTAAGGATCGACGATACAGTGGGTTAACGCTGGAAATAGCATTAGGCTTTATGTACACAGGACGTTGCTTATCCTCTCCTGAACGATTTAACTTTACAGCTAGAAACCGACAACTAAAAACGTCAGTGTAACATATTGTACATGCCACGTTTGCGTCTAGGAGCGTTGTTAAAATGAAAAACATCTGTAAACGAAATGCTGCTAAATGCGAGTTACTGTGTTTAGCAGCGTTTACAGGCTGTTACAGGCATTTGGCATTTCAAATGCCCCTGAACATCTGTCCTGAATGCATTTTTTTGCAATCCAAAAAATGCTTCTAAACTCAATTGCCTAGAAACAACCGTGTGTACATGTACTGATAAGAGAACATAGAGGAGAGTTCAGGGGCAGCTGAAAAAATGCCCAACTGCTCCTAAACACCCGTTTACCAGCAGCAGTGTACATGAGGCCTTAAGCCGCGTCAGGCATTTTTTTTTTTTTCATGTCAAAATCAATGGTTTCCTATGAGAGCACATTGATTCAAATAGAAGTTGCATCCAAGTCGGATAATGATGATCCGACTTGTGGTTCGACTTGTATTCTGAGGATCTTATAGGGGAACCCCATGCTAAAATGAAAAAAAAAATGGCTTGGGCCCCCCCCAAAATCCATACCAGACCCTTACCCGTGCATGCAGCCGGTAGGTCATGAAAGTGGGGGGACAAGTGAGCGCCCCCCCCAGACCATACCAGGCCACATGCCCCCAACATGGGGTTTTTTTTTCTCCCCTTACTTAGTTTTACTTCACATACACCCCCTCATGTAGTCCCTTTGCGGGAACACATAGACATTTTTGCCCCATTACCTTTACACATTTAACTAATCCCTTTTTTGACACTTTCTTTCTAGGAACACCATGCACTTTTGGTGTACACATAGTGGTATACACTATTGGATTATGCTGTGACCAGTATGTTGGACTCTGGGCGCTGTTCTCCATCCTTGGAGGGTTCCCCCGTTTCAACCCTGGGGGAGACATCATGCCTCTTACCTCCGTCTTCCCTGGCTGACACCTTGAGGCTGCTAATAAGTATCTCAATCTATCTCCATCTTGTTGGGATATAATTCACTTGTCCCCCCTTATTCTAAGGGTATTATCATTAATCCCTGTTCCTTTTTTCCTAGTATATTACTTCATAACACTCCTGATGAATGGCTGTAATGCCAGGAAACGCGTAGAGTGCCACTAGATGCCAACAGTTACTTGTCTTTATTACATTTGTCTTTCAATCGATTTATTATACCATGTATATTTGGCATGTCTACTTTTTATTTGTATTGCATGCTATGAGCAGCATATTTAGTGTAAGTCTGGTGACTACCTATTTGATGCAAAATATCTGATATGTATTCTAGAGTATAATAAATAAATGATGTAATGTACTTTCATTTTTATGTTGTCAATTTCTTTTAACATGGCGTACCCTCATTTAAAGTCCCACAAAATTCCTCCTTTCTATCTACTAAAGTATACATTGCTGCAACACTAACCAACCAGCTTTCTCATTACTACAGTCAGATAAAGACAAGGTTTGCTTTGATGGGTTCCTTTATGTGACTACCACTTGCACTTTACTCCATGCCATACAGAATAAGCTTAATTGTCTGTGCACTTAAAATCTTTATCCACTTTCAATATTCTATTATTCTAAATGCATCCCTGTGCTAGAACGATGAGTCAATAGACAACACTATAAGGTTATACAGTAACTTTTGATACATTTGTTCTCCAGTACAGCCAATGTCAAAGGCTTTAGGAAAGGTTTCTAATTATGATTTGTTTAATATTTAACTGCATGGGAAATAGTTTCAGACCGCTAAGGCTTCTTCTTCTGGGAGATGACCCAGGTCCTGCTAATAGTCCTGATGAAGGCACATTAGTACTCTGAAAGCATCCAATGATTTCCTGGACATTTTGCTAGCAGAAAAACAAGATATCCCATATAACGTTACAGTAACTTCCAGTCTGGAAAACTGTGGGAGTGATAATAAAAAGTGTGAGCTCTAAGGTGCAAACCAGACATATTTTGCTTAGTATACAAATGCTATAACTAATGTTGTGGACCTGACTGAATTGAAGCCTTCCTAAATTATACTTACAGCGGAACCAAAGTCAAATGATGAAAAAAATGTTAGCAGATATAGATTTATGGCAGATGTCTTAACTATCATAAAACCTACTCTTGTTCCTGCTACAATTTTTTATTACCTGTACATTGTGCATGCACAGTTCAGTGAGTGTATAAATGGTAGTAGTAAGAGCAAGGTGCCTGGATGATGCACCTTCTATGTGCATATCATCTTTGGACAACTTATGGAAAAGATTGTCTGAGGATAGAAGACTCCTAACCGGAAAGAAGATCAGAAAAAAAATGACAGCAATGGGGGCAGAGTGATGAGGATGTGTATGGACCTCACATTGCGGAAGGAGGGTACACCAAAAGAGTCCTTGGAAACCAGCAGCAGCACAAATGCAACTTAAATAATATTTCAAATACAATCTGGGGAGTTTCAGTCCTACTAATGAACTCTTTAATGTAAAATAATAGAAAGTCCATCATATAAGTGGTCATACTCAGGAACAGCTTTCCCCTCACAGGAGACCAAGATAAACATCTAAAGTTGGTGATCGATTCAATCTGCCAGCAAGCCCAGCAAATACCTCAACTAAAATGTCACTTGTGGGTGGGTAGACCTTTTAAAAGTCACCATTTCTGATCTCGCTTTCTAAAAATCCTAGTTTACCTTTCATGATGGTCTGCCTTACATGCTGATTCCCTGGATTTAATACCTTTTGAGCCACAGACCCAGAAACAAGAAGGCAGGCCAGTAGTTATTTGCTCTCTTTGGCTCCGAGTGCTGTGTGTTTCTTCTACAGTATGTCAGTGGCTTAACATATAGAATCTAGATATAGTCAGTCAACTAGCATTTTCAGAAGTCAACAGTGGGAGACTACACATACATTTCAGTAGAGACACCCCTTAAAGGAGAAGTATAGCCAAAGCTCGTTTTTGTTGTACTTCTCCTATGGATTACAAGAGTGCAATTAGTTTTGCACTACTATGACCCACTTTCAGCAGAAGTCCGCTCTCTGCTGATGTCACCAATATCAGTCCAGGCAACTTGTCATCCCTACCACGGCGTCTGGATCTGCCAGTTGCCTGGACTGACGTCTGGCTCAGCCTCTCAGCAAGCCGCTGAGAGCCCCGAGATGGCCACCCCTGCCCCCTCCATAGCTCAGCGATCCAGTGAGCGAGGATGGAGAGGAGCAGAGAGCTGTGACTGACAGTCTATAGCTCTCTGCTCATGGAACTGTGAAAATCGAGCGATCAGCAATGTTCGATCACTCGGTTCTCAGTGCAGAGGGGTCAGGGGACAGATGCAGCATCGGACCGATGCTGCATCCACCTAGGTAGGTATCAATCTGCAAAAAAAAATTCCCTTACTTCTCTTTTAAGGAAGAATTCCAGGTATAGCATTTTTTACATTATGTTATATTGGTCCAGCTTGGAACAATGCAACTATTCCTATACCACACCTGCAAAGCATTTTCTGAATGGCACATGTTCAGAATGGTCGTCCGCCTGTGTTCACAATCCAGCAAGGCAGCCACTCAGAATGCAACCCAGAAGCTAGTGAAGATCACTGGAGTAGTGGTGTCTATTACAGTTTCCATCTTCTAGAGAGATCCCACAGGTATGGTATTTTCATAGTTACATTGGTTCAAGCTGGACCAATGTAAGTATCTAAAAATGCCATAAAAATGCCATACCTGGAATTCTTCTAACTTTTTTTCAAAAATATAATTGAAGGCAAATTGCTATATCTTTTCAATAAGTGCAAAAAAGTATCGTGTCCAAAATCTTGTGAGTTTAGAACTTCTTGTGCTCCATGCCTCTGATGTTATCAGTTAGCCTTGTTTGCAGCACTGTATGTGGACTACAGGACACGCCCCTATGTCATGAGGGAGAAGAGAAGGGGATATGTAATGTAATTCTAAAACACTTTCTATTCTAGGCAATCAAGCCTACTCCTTCATATCTACGATGAGCGAGTGTTGACAGGAAGTGTATTAGAAGAAAAGTATTGTCAAAGCTTTTTTTGGTCATACTTCTCATGTGAGTCACGGGAGTGCACTTACTTGTGCTCTCCTGTGACCCAGAATCAGCCGACAACAGGCTAAAGCCTGCTGTTGGCAGATGTCACAGAGCCAGACTTTAAAGCGGTTGTAAACCCTCACATATACCTAGTGAAGTGAATAGCTTCAGATGATACACAAAGATGAAACAAATCCGCCAACATACGTTTTACTTGTTTATCTGCAGTCTTCTCTTCCAAACATCCCTTCAAAAGCGCAGATTTGTGATAAAATCCTTCTGCATCTGTGAGAAGCAGAGAGGAAGGGGTGAAGAGCTGCAGTTACAGTGCCTTAGAGCTGATTGGAGGAAAGTGACACACCCCCTCCAGCCCCCTGTCAGTCACTGACGCTGTGCTTCGCCCCTCCAGCACTCACTGGAGCACTGGGCTGTGGAGGGGGCACGAGCAGCTGGCTCAGACTCTCAGTGGGGTAGAGGGTGAGCCAGCTACCAGTCCAGGCATCTGGGGCATCTCGACATTAAAGTGAGGTGACGTCAGCTGACAATAGGCTTTAGTCCGCTGTAGGCTGAATACTAGTCACAGGAGTGCAAAACTAAGTGGACTCCAGTGATCCCCAGAAGAAGTAGGGCTAAAAGAGCTTCAGCTCTACTTCTTCTTTAAGAAAACCAATCAAAAATAAAAAAGATACAAATTCAAAACTAAGATGATTTCCTCCTTCTGTCACATTATTACCTGTCCATTCCTATGATACCTGTACAGACGGATTGATTAATTTATTTAAAGAGTGCAAAGTGACATTAACTCTGATTTAAAAAAAAAAAAATTCAAGTATGTATGCTTAATTCTAAATAGTACCTTCTACTGCTCTCAGCCTCCTCCAAATGCCTTATCTTTTTTGCTGCTGTTTTCTGACTTCCTGTTAGAGGGTGGCTACATTCATACCCCATGGTCCCACTGTATATAGGAATGTAGCCACCCTCTCTTGCTCACTCCTGAGATGGACTACGGCCTAAGGAATTGGTAGTGAAACATAGATTAAAAGGTCATTAAATAGTTGATGTGTATGGATTATTTTTCAAAATAAGGATATTGTTTAGTGTCATTTTAAACTGAAAATCACCCTTCCCACATGAAAAAATAAAGATAAAGCCATGGATGTCCTTCAACATCTCATACACTGGATTCAGATATAAGGCATATGTTCTTTTAAAACGTCTTCAGAATTTTGTCATTTTAATTCCTCATATCAACTGAGATCTGTCAAGCGTCCGAAGCTTACAACCCAACTTTTATTTTAGTGCTGGACAAAGCAGGGAATGGATAGATCATCTATCAGATTTTAAATGCTGTCTACATCCACTCTGAAGATCTTCTTCTGTCAGATTTTAAATGCTTTCTTTGTCCCAACAGAGGAGATTTTTCTTCCCTTCCTGTTCTTTTTGACAACCATCACCTGGACAAGAGGCGACAAGAAATTTCCCACATGGGGACACAGACAGCAATGAAATCCATAAAACAGTTCTAAACCTTTCTCATTCTACCAGAAATATTTTTTTTTTTATAGCTGTCTATGTCCCTATTGGGATGATAACTCATCACTTCCTGTTCTGTCTTTCACCAATCAAACAGACAAAAAAGTCAGGAGAAGTTTGCCTAATGTGGGTACAGATGCAATTAAAAACATTCCATACCTATCCAAAACTTTAAACGTGTCCAGATTTGGCTTTGACACAATAGTTTCCTTAATGACAGCACTGTAAAATGCAGTGTGCATCACCTGCAGTGTAAAGCATGCTAATATCTGGGCCAATATAATCCAGAGACACTTATCCCAGGAGAAGGACCACCAGAAGGTGCACAAAGAAAATACAATAAAGGTCCATAGAAAGAAGACGTGTTAGGGCTGTTTAATGACAAGAGACCCCCTTTTTTTTTAAAAAAGAGAAGTCTTCAGATGAATCAGTATGAACACAAATGGCACTATATGGAATAGACTACAGGAGTTGCTAATGCCGAGGCAATCAAAGGATCCAAGGTCACCAGAAGCCTGACATTTTTTGGCTGTCAACTGCCTGACCTCATCACTGCTTTGTGGAGTGTGGTATGCATCAGGCATCAGATTGTCAGACTTCAGGTAACAGGTGATCCCATAAAACTCAATGCTAGTATTTCAAGCTCAGGTGAAGTAAGTAAACCTAAATAAAGGGGGTAAAAAAAAAATATATATCTTTCATAAGCAAGACAGTAATGCCGCGAACACACGAGTGAACTTGCCAATGGGCTAAACTCCGTCGGCATTTCCAACGGAAAGATTTGGAACATGTTCTATATCTGAGTCCATCGGAAATTGCAACAGAAAAAGTCCGATGGGGCATACACACGGTCGGAATGTCCGACCAAAAGCTCCCATCGGACTTTTTTCTGTCGGGAAGTACGGCCGTGTGTACGCGGCATTAGAATAATTAAAGGCTAAATATTCTGATTTTTGAATATGCCAAATTGTGATGATTTTTTTAGGCCATCAGAGTTGCGTGATCCATATGAACATGAATTATGCTGTTTAAATAAATAAAAAGAATAGAAAAATATATTTAACATCGACAATGCCTAGACAATGCCTAGACCAAGGCTCCATTACTCGTGTCACTATTGTGTATTGTTAAATACAGGGTCAGCACTGTTGATTTGTCTAAGAAATCTTGCAAGGGTCGTCAAAGTCTAAAT
Organism: Aquarana catesbeiana; assembly: GCF_042186555.1. NCBI lineage: Eukaryota > Metazoa > Chordata > Amphibia > Anura > Ranidae > Aquarana > Aquarana catesbeiana. The sequence goes on along the minus strand of NC_133327.1, from coordinate 108,120,302 downwards.
CTTCTGCTGAAAACTAATAGCAAAGATACTCATGAAGTGTTTACCCCTGGCTCCAGTTAAGCTATAGCCATAGACAGTTCAAATCTTGGTCAGTTCAAACCATGTATCGGCAGACTGAATCTATCCAAGCTAAAGGATCAATCCACTTGGGTACAACCAGCCTGCCGGATTTTACATGCAATTATTGCTAGTGGCTGTTATGTGTTCTCCCAGCTGGGATGGCTTCCCCTGCCGGGAGAACACAATGGCTCAGTAGGAGGGATTCCCCTGTCAACACTGATTGAGTTAATGGGGGAATAGAGCAATGGCTGGCCTTGGTGTGCTTACCACCAGTCATTCTTTTACAGAGTTCTCAATTGCAAAAGATCAGCTAGCTAAATTTATAGAAGAATTCCAGGTATGGATATTTTATACATAGTTACATTGTACATTGGCCCAGTTCGGACCAATGTAACTATGCATATACCCTACCTGGTTCAAAGCCCCTGGAACCTGGAAATCACTGAAGTAGACAAAGTTACACCAGTGATTTCCACTTGCTTCCAGGTTCCGTACTGGGTGGCTACCCTGCTGAATTCTGAACACAGGAGGTTAGCCTCTCAATTGTGTGCAATTCAGAATGAATGCAAAGCATTCTCTGGATGGGTTGGAGAGCAGGGTGGTGACCTCCTATATTCAGCACAGCAGATTGGCACAGGACCTAGAGGCAAGTCAATATCACTGTAACCTACTTAGGTGATTTCCAGCTTCCAGGGGATGGGACAAGTATGGTATATACATTGCTACATTAATCAAAGTTAGACCAATGTAACTATGTATAAAATATCTATCTCTGGAATTCTTAAATACATAAAATGCTCAAGAAAATGAACATTCATCAAATATGTTTAATGTCAAATAGATGAATATGTAAAGAAGGCCCTATAGAGTAATAGCAAAAATTGTGTCTAAGAGCTATTCTTTCCATATTTTGTGCAGAAGGAAATGTGCCTTTGTCTTCATTATTAGGTGGTGCAGTGTTAGAACAGGTGGCATATCATTTTTGTAAACAAGTGCATTAGTCCTATCCCGTAAAGAAGTAAACTTATTGTCGTACATTGTGGGTGTTTCATTCTCAGAGATCCTCTGTTGCTAGCTGAACAAATGCTGGAACGTGAATCTAAAAAGATGCATCATGCAAATGAATAAATAAAGCCTATTTTCTTTTCTTAACACTAGAAAATTGTTGAGAGAAGAAGAAGAACTGAGAGAAGTATAAGAGGGGACTACCATAATGATGAACCAATATTTATATTAAAGGCCTGCATGAGCTCCAACACTCCAGAACATGCTCTGCCTACTGTTCAAAAGATTTTTAAGTCTAAAATTAAAAATAATGTATTGCTTTTTTGGCTGTCAGATTCTTATATGCTTGGTGACAACTTAGTATAGAGCTTGACAAATTACAAAAGTCAGGTAGCCAATGGTAGCCAATGCTCCTTGACAGCTGGTGCCTAACGTTTGAGGTTTATGCTAGTTGGTGTCAATGGAGCTGGCTCCTAAAAAGGTTATGTTGGCTCCTGGAGTAGACAGTCTGGCTCCTGAATTCCATAACAATTTGTCCACCATTGACTTAGTGATAAGCATACCTGGGGACTTTCAAGCCCCAAGTCTGAGATTCTTCCTATGGGAAAGGGGTGGTTTGTCATGTGGTGGCGAACTGGGAAGCGGGACATGGTCAAAATATGGGTGTGGCTAAATAATAATAAACCTTTAAGGGGTAGGCACCTCATCTTACAAAGCATAACGAAGGAACGTGAAAGCCGTAGAGAGCAGTAAGGGGGTGTAGATAAAATAAAGATGTAGTAAATACGGATTGTGTAAGACCCATGTATGCTAGTAATAAAAATAATGTAAGTCCAACCTGACTCCACTCCATGTGTGCACAAACTTTTCTGTTCCTTAACCTAATACTGTATACTGCAATTACTTAATTCCCTGAACTTTTGTGAAAGTTTATTTTCCAGTAACATCCAGGTTATTTAAATCAGCATAGTAAAAAAATATATAACCAAGAATTGAGTTTCCTGTCCCTTATTTAGTGGTTAATGTTGGAGGGTCTGTCTAGCCCCTAAGTACCACTTACTTAAATACTTTAATCCATGGCAGCCATTATAAAAATGTGCTAAACAGCAATGACCTCTCACAAAATCAGTCATATACACAGTCCTACCATATTCGGTTTTTACTTGAATAATATGTGGAATCCAAAGTAGTGTAGCCATCACTCTGCACTGTGCCTATTACTGACTGCAGTAGAAAACAGAATGGAGCGTATCCACCCTCAGTCAAAATTATTTTTCCTCCAGCAGCATGCACAGAGTCTTGTGGTCCTCACTGTGACACTGTTGTCAAACAATCAATGGCAGGGATGGACCTCCAGCATCCATGAGGATTGGTCAGCAATCCTGGCCTAAATACAGAAATCTTCCATCTCTGGTGATCAAGTATTCAGTATGAGAGAGGGGATGCAGGGGTTTAGTGGGGGGTGGGGTGTAACTATGATACTTATGTGGTTTACAGATCTCCAAAAAAGTGTACCGCAGCACCTAAACGTTAATTGTGACCCTCCTACACTATTACAGCTTTATATTAGCTGCTAGCATATAAGAAGTTCCTCAGCAGTCTCCATGGCAATGATATAGCTCAACAGATTGGTCATGGTTTTATTTATGCATTACATATATACCTAAAATAGTGTGCCTTTCTCACCTCAGCAGAGTGGGCTGGACCCACCAATATACAGAAGACAGCTGCTTTCTACAATTAATGAAGAATCGATTAATTAAACATTAAGAATGTCACCTTGGTATGGTATCCCCTCACATAAAATATCTATCTATCTATCTATCTATCTATCTATCTATCTATCTATCTATCTATCTATCTATCTATCTATCTATCTATCTATCTATCTATCTATCTAATGCATATTTCTTATATAAATGATATCAACCTTGGAACTTATCATGCATTTAGAGGTTAGACACACCATCCAGCCACAGGACCATCCACAGACAATCCATGATTAAAGAAAAAGTGCATTACTTTGTCTCCAATCCAGATATTCAACTTTACAGATCAGAAGCTGGTGTTAATTTTTTTCACCTTACTGACTGCTCAGTGTCCATCATCCATCTTCGTCAATCCCTACACTTTCTTCTCCTTGTAACAAATACTTGTAACAAATACAATTAAAAATACTAACAACAACATACAAAGCCATCTGCAACTCTCCCCTGAGCTACATCATCAACCTTGTCTCAAAATATCACCCAAACCATCCTCTCTGCTTCTACCAAGACCTCCAGTTCTGTAACCCCCTCGTCACTTTCCTCCGTGCTCACCTTCAATACTTCTCCAGAGCCTCTCCCATCCTTTGGAACTCCTTACCCCAGTCTCAATGGCTATCTCCTACTCCGTCCACCTTAAGGAAATCCCTGGAAACTCATCTCTTTAGGGGAAGCCCTTAAGGGAATCCCTAGAGACTCATCTCTTTAGGGGAAGCCCTTTAAGAAATCCCTGGAAACTCATCTTTTCAAGGAAGCCTATCCTGCCTCTCCCTAACAATTCTTTCTTCATCAGCTCATCCCCACACAGTTATTACCTTTTGTACCACTTGCCCATTTTTTTTTTATTTTAAGTTCTCATGAAAAGAGCCCTTTTGTCTCAAATTGTACTTTAACTGTACCATCTCCCCTTATAATGTAAACCATTGTACAAACAGTTGGTGCTTTATACATATGTCCTGACTAATAGTAATAAAAATAATAATACTGCAAATAATTTTGCTCCTGTTGATAGCCCTAATTAATCATCAGCCCCACAGATGTCTAGAGCAGGGCTTGTTAAAGCTGCATTAAACCCAAAACCAAAAAATGTAATATATTGCAGCTTACCAATCATTAGATGTGGTGGCTGCGTCATTTTTTTTTTCCCCCTCTGTTTTCACCTGGTGATCTACCCAGTGACACACCTTCTGTATTAGTGAGACAGAACTCTGGATGAATGGGAAAAAGGGGCATGGCAGACAGCAACATTGTCTCAGTCTGGGGGGGGGGGGGGGGTGCTAGATGGACTAGTAGATTTAAATACACTGACAAATTGAAGCCAAACTTCAGCTCACACGTTTTAATAAGTTACAGAAAACAGAGAGAAAAAAACATGGGATTGAGGCACTCAGGACTTTCATGGTATGGTATGAACTACACAATACTTTTGTTTAAAATGACAAATATTTATTACATGAATTAATTTGTAATTCATGTAATACATATTTGTATTTTTAAACAAAAGTATTGTGTAGTTCATACCGTGCCATGAAAGTCCTAAGTGCCTCAATCCCATGTTTTTTCCTCTGTACTTGAATTTATAGGACATAGGTACAATTATCTATTATATTTGTGTAGCACTCATACCATACTAGTTACATAATGAAAAAATGTTGAGACATGACTCAGAATGTGACACCATATCAAAATATGAATACAGAAAGAAAAAACTCAAAGGTGGGTATGGACTTTAAAATGGTAGCCACCAGTAGACTTAAATGAAAGAGAGCACTCAATAGAATAAAAATGCAATTGTTTCTTAATTGCAATCTGGGTAAGTTTTTGAGTACTCAATATATAGTATAAGTATATAGTATAAGTACAAATTTTGTTTCTTTTGTCTCTTCTCCTCTTTAACTCTATTGTCCCATGAGCAATATATACAATATACTTCATTTTTGATGTTGGTGTATACATTACTTTTTGAATATGTATACATGTATTTGCATACCGTAATGTATATTGTATTTTTTAGTACCAATAGGATCACCTGAGGAAGCTGTAAAGCGAAATGCGTACTGATCCCTCAGTACCCTGATTTCCTGCTGGGCCCCGATATGTCAGACCTTCTCTATAGACCAACCACAGAGTCCATCATATCCATGGGCATACCCACAGGTTCTTTTGTGTTCATTTAGGACACATCTTTTTTGGCACAATACCATGTATATACATTGGAATACTCGTGTTCTATGTTTGTGTTTTATAATGGTTTTAACGTGATGTTAAATACATTTAAATTTTTATTCTATTAAGTGCTCTCTTTCATTTGGGTCTACTGGTGGCTACCAATTTAAAGTCCATATTCACCTTTGAGTTTTTCTTTTTGTATCCATACTAGTTACAGTAAACAGTTTTTTTTTCTTTTGGGATAAAGGTTTTACATGAATAAATAAAAGCTGATCGTTTAAGCACGCCTGCCTGTGTTAAGTGGTTTGTCTCATCCAAGTAAACTGATATATTCTGCTGGAGAGCTTGAGCTTTTGAATAACAGACTTGCTGGATCACCAGATAAAAATAGAAGAAAGAAAGCCTACAAAAGAAAATGATTGCAGCCATCACATCTAAGAATTTGTAAGTTGCCATATAATAAATATTTGCTTTTAGGTTTAATATCATTGTAACCTTTTTATTCAGGGGACCCAAATAAGAAAATTTTTATTGTTACCATACTGGAACCCAAGATAATTATTACCAAGATTACAGTAAATCCAAACAAAGAGTAATACCAATTGACCATATACCATCTTGTGGATGCTTTTCATTATTTTTTTTAAGCTTTGGTAGAAAATCTTCCTTAAACTTCTTTTTAAGCATCTTTTTGGCAATTAGCATCGGGGTCTCTTCTCATACTGCTGTGTCTGTGTAATTCGCTCTAGTTCCCCATACATTTCTGTGCTGTCAGTCATATTAGTTTAGTTATTTCACAGGTTTTGGAGGGATAAGGGTGTCATGGGTGGGATAAAGGATTATATTTTAATCCAATAGAAATGAACACTCTGTGATACATGAACTCTTTATAAGCAACATCTTAGATTAAGGCAGGGAGGGATTTGAAATATAGATAAAGTGTGCTATAGCAATCAAAATCTATAGCAATAGAAATCACTAATTTCACACTTGGATGAACTAGTTTATATTTACTATACATTCATGTCACAAACACTTCTCCAACCCAATTTGGGTTCTGAACCATAATTTAAGGAACACTTTGGGGACCTCACCAACAACTGACTGGCTGAAAGATGATACTTTTGGTGTTCTCGTTAAAGGGAAATTATAGTGTATATATATATATATATATATATATATATATATACTGATATATATGCAGTACACACCTATTCTGGCGTATTATGGTAGTATTTTTCCTTAAAGTAATTTTTTACTTTTAGATGTTTACGTGCTTGCCCTTTCATAATGATGTTATTGAATTAAATATGTATCAGCCACTCCATAGAGCTCTCAGTGGCTCAGTGCAATTAGTGCCTTTCTGCTATTGAGCTACTGGTGTAAGATTGTCAGCCACGTTGTTTGACTGATTCAAGGACTTGCATATGAGAAGGTGCAGTAAAGCACAATCACAAGGTATACAAGTAAACAAAAAGCTATGTTAAAGCGGAGTTCCACACAAAAATGTAACTTCCGCTTTTCGGAATCCTTCCCCCCTCCGGTGTCACATTTGGCACTTTTCAGGGGGGAGGGGGGAGCAGATACCATCTAATACAGGTATCTTGCTCCCATTTCCGAGCATAGATACCTGTGCCACCCGTGTGTATCTACGCCACTCCCCCCCCCGCTGTCTTATGGGAGACATACGGGTCCCAGGAGACAGCAGTGACCAGTGGGAACGCGCAGTGCGAGTCGCACATGCACAGTAGGGAACCGTGAAGTTGCACGGCTTCACTTCCTGATTCCCTCACCGTAGATGGCAGTGGCAGCACCCGAGAGCTGAGGGACAGATCGGCTTTGGGTGCCGACATTGCAGGCGCCCTGGACAGGTAATTGTCCATATTTTAAAAGTCATCAGCTTCAATATTTGTAGCTGCTGACTTAAAAAAAAACAAAAAACGGCGGCACTCCGCTTTAATTGACTTGCCCAGCAGCCCAGATAGTGTCAGTTATCTGTATTAAATTTAGGTGGGAACCTAGCCAACCTCCATGAAAGCCTTTGACATTGAGGTGACACTTCTATTCTTAGAGAAAATTTACAAGTAAATAACAGCACAAATGCCTATTCATTAGGCTGCACTATAATAAATACAACTAAAGAGTGAAGATTCCGATTGCAGCAGATGCCCATTCCAACATTGTTCTCTGTTAAAGCGTGGTAAACTCTGCTTGTTCACTTTTACCTATAGGTAAGCTTATAATAAAGCCTACCTGTAGGTAAAATTAATATCTCCTAAATGTGCAACATTTAGGAGTTATTCGCATGTTTTGCATCCGGTGACATCACTGGTGCATGCTCACTGCGCTCTGAATTGAGGACACAATGAATGTGCCATCAATCCAGAGCTCTGTGCCGCAGTTGTGACTCCTGTGTGCATGCATGGGAGTGATGTCATCGCAGCTCATCCATTCAATTGGCCAGAGCCTGTGAACCCGGAAGGAGTATGCGATGCATACTAGTGCATTATGATCTTAACTTGCAGAAAGACCATCATTTTTTTTCTTGTACTAGACTTTACTACCACTTTAAATAAAAAAGGTCTGCAAAATTATGAAACACTTCTTTCTTCAGAGACAGAACATTTATTACAAAAAGAAAAAATACTTAAGCTTTAAATATCAAAGCCTTTAAATATCAGATATTCCAAGGATGTAAATCCAGCCCTATGCACAAATCAGAAATACTGGCACAACTGAAACAAACTTTTCTTTAGCATTGTAAAGTACAGCGTACCTATCTTCATGTCCCAAGAGGAGACTGATTTAGGATTAGATTCTCATATATTGGACTTTGTGTGAGCTGAAGGGAAGACAAAGCGGACATCAATGCAGCAAAGTACCGTTGTAACTGAAGGGGCTCCCAAGATGGGAACATTAACAGCCTTTGTTTTTTAAGATGAATGCTTTTATATGTGGCAAGATATAAGAAAGGCCTAATATAAGTAAAACACTTACTCCATTGTATTTATCAACTAATATTTATTTTATAGCACTGATTTATTCTAAAATACCTTACAGAGAATATATAATGATCAACAAAAAATTGATAATCTCAAATGACATTTTGCCTGAAAAAAGATCATTTGGGAAACAACAAAGTAAAGCTCAATTTGTCAAATTTTATTGACTTTATTCCCAGTGCTGATCATACTCTACCAACAAAACAGATCACATATCGATCGCAACAGCCAATTTGTTTAAATCAATTCTGAAAGATATATATTTTTTTTATCGAATCATGTTGTTACATACATTGCCAGCATTATATCTCTGCTATGGTTGAGCCGATGCACATTTTACTACCAGTTTAGTTGGAATCTTGTTTACCTACCAGTAGAGTTTTGTATGGTGAGAAAAATGCAACGGAAACCCACACGATCGTGGACAGAGCACACACGTGTGCAAGAGCCAATTGCTCGTTACTAAGCCAAAATGCTATGCACAGTGTAGGAATGTAATAATTTTTTTCTAAAAGATTGGTGAAACCCAGTTATTAGCAAGGTGGTCTTACAGCACTGGGATGCTGGGTTCCAGTTCCCTTAAAGTGGTTGTAAATCTCAGTCATAGAATCTGAGCAAAGCACATACAGTACACCTGCAGTGTTTACTTATCTCTCTCCAAAACTCTAAGTGTCATTTTACTCTGGCGCTCTGGCACTTCGTTCCTCTGTTATCAGTAGGAGTCACTTCTGAGAAGTTTTCCTGACACATGAGATAAATTTGTTTTTGGGGGGGGAGGGGGGAGAGTTTAGAACGGAGCTTGTCTATTCGCAACACAGTTCTTCTGCTGTTTGGAGGGGAGGTGTTCCTTTCCTCCAATCAGCTCTCACACACTGTAACTGCAACCTCTCCTCCTCCTCCTCTGTGCTACTGACAGATGAAGAAAAGTTTTTAACCTAATCTGCACTTTTGAAGGGGTGTAGAGGAGAGAAGACTGCAGCTAAACAAATAAAAGTTATGTAGGAGGACTTGTTTCATCCCTGTGTATCATCTGAGGCTGTTCACTTCACTGGGATATGCGAGGGTTTACAATCACTTTAAAGTAGTTGTAAACCCTAACTCAGCAATTTCTCAACCAGGATTCTGTGGAAGCCTAGGATTCCTCCAGACTCCAAATGGTTTTAGTAAGGGTTCCCCAAGAGCTTAAAATGATTATAGGGGTTCCTCTGGGGTAGAAGGTTAAGGAAGACTGCCTTAACTGAATAACAGAGACATGACAGAGTGGCAACACCAACAGCCATTAGTTAGTCAGGGACAGAGTGTTCTCATTCTATAACAGGAAGTAAAGTCCAAAACTTTTTTTTTTGGAGGGAGGGAATTTCTCTAAGACTAATTTTATAGGATAAATAGGGACAAATTACATGTATAATCTTCCCTGTAATGTGACTGTATACATTTTTGCAAATATAATAACCAGGAAGTGCAATCAAAATTATTCTGCCTGCTTTATCACTACCCTCTAAAGTCCACCAAGCACAAGAGGAAATTCGATGTCTGTGTGTTAATTGAGCAACAGAGAGGCTTATGACTCTCCTCTGCATCCCTGTACTCCATTATTTCTGCATATTTTTCCAGCAAATGTCTACAGGTAGCTGGACAAGGCAAAATAAATAAAAAAATATTAAATTGTCCAAAGGTACTGCCTCATATATTAACCCGCAGATGCCCTATGGTCATTTTCAGCCATTGCTTCAGGCATTCTATTGCCTATCACTTTTGTATTAGTTTTCAGTACTTATGATTGTTTTATTTGATGCTTTTAAAATACATATATTTAAAGACAGCAGTTTCTTAGTTATTCTAGAGCACATGGGAAGTCCACTTCCCATTGTTCAGATATGAGTGACATAAATCTTAAAGCACAAGACAGAGAGCTCAATAACACAGTCAGACGCTGAGCAAGCTGTTTTCTCTTCTCTCCTCCAACTGAAACCAAACTATAAGCATACTGCTAGCTTCTCTGGGTGCTTTTTACTAGGAGGCTAAACAGACTGTCGAATTTAACAAATACAGCCGCCAATGGGTTAACAAATATTCGCAGCCCAGAATTCTAAGAACAGATTGTTGCAGTTTCAGCGCTGTCTGAAAATCACTGCAAAATTAAAAATGTGGCGCTTCAAAATCGAAACTTGATATATTACTCTTAACAGAGCATGAACTTTATCCATGTTTTAGAGGGTTACAAGTCAACAAACCCCCTTGCTAGCAGACAAAGCTGCATCCAGGAGAATTACTGCGTGTCTTCAGCAGTAGCCAATTGCCCAGATGCATAAAGCAGGTGGGAATTTCAACGCAGCAAAGGCTCTACTGGAAGACACAGCATTGATTTCAGTCCCTGCTCACAGTCTACCATGGCAGACTCTTGATTTAAATAGATCTCCATGGGTTGCCTGCAGCTCTGATTATTTCTGAAACCAGGTTAGCTGGCATCATTGTAGAAGCTGGGATTAGATTCTATTCAAGAGAATAATAACAAAAAAAAAAGACACACAAAGATAAGACCAGCTGAATGATGAAACTGGAATATTTAACCTATATGCAGCCTCTTTGTAATACTTTAAGAATTCAGTATCTGAACTCATTTAAACTGAATTCGTACATAGCATAATGAAAAGAAAGTCCTCTTACACCAGAAAGGTGTTGGAATGCAGCAAACACCAAACTATGACCCAATGCCACAATGGCACCATGCCAGGTTCTTTATAATGCCAACACAGGGGCTTCTAGGTATATAAGTGCCATGGGTTTTCCTTCAGAAATAACCATAGGCAAGCAGTGAGCAGACAGCATGAGCTGGAGAGGATCTGCAGTGTTCAGAAGTCTGTGTGGAATTTTAATCTATGGATGCTGCAATGCCAAAAAGAACCAGCAGCCTCCCCAAAGTTTATTAATAAATAGCCTGCCACAAAAACACATGGACATTGAACACTGTACAAAGAGCCAGCTAGTCCATGGCACCATCATGGCACATATCACCTACATCTGGACTGAAGTTAAGGTTCCAACATGCAAAGATGACAGGAGTCTGTTTTGTATACAGTAAACAGTCAACAGAGGAAAATGTATCCCAAATGAACTACAAACCAACAAGTTCTAGCGACGCTGCCTTATACCTTAGATGTACTGGAACTGTACTTTATTGAAATGACTGCCTTTGTTTCTGTCCTTTGTTGCTAGTGTAACAATGTCTCTTCTATTATTTTGATGTAGAACTTCCTTACATACTGTAATGTCCATCATCTACAACAGTCAATGGGGTTTACTTGGTACTACAGTGCATAAAGCAGCCCCAACTAAAACCCAGAGCAACAAGATGCCAGTTTTATTTAGTGTAGTGTATTTAAACTAATAAAAGGTAATCGAATGGTTGCCATGGGCTATTGGACTTCACTGCACTTTGCACCAATTTGATGAAATAAAACAATGCATTTAACTACTATACATTAATGTAGTAGATACTATGCATACAAAAACGAATGCAGGAACTAGTCATAAAGTAACATTCATAACCATATATTCTTAGTAAAAGTGAAAAGATTAGTACTAGTTTTTTACTATAGATTATCCAGCTTTTACAATCGTGCCAGCTCTACTTATATGTGGTTTGGATTAAAAAACAATAGGGAGCAATACAAGTAAACCTGGAAAAGTGCACTTCATATAATTTTTCTTGATGTTGCATGCTGTCTGGATATGGGTAATGTCATGAGAAACCATATAAAATGTCAAGTTTTTCTTTTAGTTAAAAATCATAAAAGTAAAATATAAGCAGTATCTCTCTACAGATCTGTACACACAGATATACGCATGTCCTCTTGTCCATATATAGATATATATATATCTATATATATATATATATAGATATATATATATATCTATATATATATATATATATCTATATATGCATCTGTCATTGAACTGTAGGAAGCAAGTTAGCTGTCAGGCACTTCCTTCTCTGAAACATGCAGGACTTTTAAATTAGGTCAATCAGTGTGAAGACGTCTGCATGGGAAGACTACTGTATGATACAAACCAGGCTACTCTTACTCCAACATAAAATGCATGCCTATACAGCATCAGACTATGAAATAGTTCATAGTTAGCTCTATAATTAGCAAGCCTATACTTAAACAACAAGCAGACAACAACGACAATAACACAGAAAAGAAATTCCACTTTTTTTTTGCTCCTTTATCACTGCAGAACAGAAGACTGTGTAAAATCTACCTTAATTAGCCTGCAATGATTAAATGACTGTCAATTTTCAGCTATTTACAATGGCAAAAAAAATGCCAGGCAAGTTCTCTTGTCTAGACATTAAAAAAAAAGCAGCCATTGCTAGCTAATTTTAGCTCTGGTAGACTTTGCTACTACTAGGTACGTTAGTTTCTCTCCGTACAAGCTTCAAGGAACAACTGTAATATATCAATAAGCTGGAAGTTAAGATACATGCAACTTAAAGTAGCAGAGCAGCATGCAAACCTTTTAACATAGCCTACATTTAGAAGTAAAAGTCACTTCCCTCAATTTGCTGTATTTACCTGATGCTGAAAGGAAAGGAAGGTCAATCAATAAGGTAGCAAAGTCCAAAATTGGACACTTTTTTTTAGTAGGCCACGATGGGATAAGCAATCATTTTAGAAGCAGACATCCCGACTCCCCACTTAAGAGATGCACCAAGGAAAATTGACAGACCTGTTCCATGACAACTAAACTCTTGTAATGTGTTTGAACGCCCTCCGTTCCTCTTCATTCATCCAATCAACTTTCCTCCGCACCTCTTCCTTCAGCTGATGAGACGAGACAAGAGCACCTCTCATCTGTATGCTAATTATTGTGTCACATGGACAATAGTAATGATGTTTTCAGACAAGGAAGTAAGCGACCTGAAGTCAAGGCAGCTAGGAGGAGGCTGACTTGCCGCTAAAGGCTGAGAATGAACGGGCAAAGTGCATGCAGTGCTGAATCTGAAGCATTGACTGTATCCTCTGTGATGAGAGCGGTAGACAGTCTGCGAGGCAATGGGCTTGGAAGCTTAGCTGTGTAGTATGCATGAAGCACCAACTCCCTCAGAGACCACATTACTGCTGCAGAACAGCATCATTCAGTAGTATATTGCTGACTTACCCGGTCTCACACTGACATCCTCAGAGAAGAGCAAGACATGTCCATTCCCCAAATCCTATCATGTGGGTGCACTTCAGTGCCGAGCTGTAGAATTTGCCAGCTCTGCCTCTGGATTAAACAAATGATCTCCAACTCTTCTTGCTTATTGGGCTGCTGAGCACAGTCAGACAAGTATAGGGATGTACTGTATGCTTTAACATTGTACCCACAGGCCCCTAAATCTCCAGAGCAGACTGGGTAGCGTGTGCAGTACTGTATATATTGTAATAGATGGGAACTCAGCACCATAGCCTGCTGAAGCTGTGAGCTGTTATTTTATTTCTCTTTTCCATGATTCTTACATATCACTGGGTTTATGTAATGAAGGCATTAAGGCTAATGGAAAGAAGTGCTTAAGAGCTTGCATGAGAAATAATTCCATATGCCATACATTATATTATCTCAAATAGTTTCTGATATATACAATGCATGATTAATCAGAGGCAAAGGTTATTTTCAAAAATAAAGATGGTATGATTAATCTATCAGCCTTACTTTAACACAGTATGGTAGGGGGCACAGCTGGGAGCTGATCAGGGCTTCCTGGCATAAGAGCATAGGGGGATGTCTAATATAACTTATGTAATCTGTCTAGAAGCAGAAAACGTGACTGCCATTAAGTCACATTGTGTTTCCTTAGCCAATCGCATACATTCCGTCAAATTACAAAATTGTAAACAGCTCGGAATCTTCTTCCAGGACTGCCTGTGAGACATATTTACCTTTGCCGCTCTGCTGCTGCTGCTAAGAATGCAAGGCCGACTACTTTATAGTCTATACGGTGGCTAGACAACATAGGGCACTGCAGCTGTTGCAGACCTCCAGCTACCACCAACTGCAGCCAGTCAGTGGCTGATCATCTCTAGTAATGCTACAGGACAGTATATTACCATAACTAAGGTGCAATTCCGGTTTCACATTCATGATTAGGATAACTGGAGCCTATTTTCATACAATAATGCAATAAAAATGGATATCAAATTACCTTTCTCTGCAACACATCTGCTTTCTACATTATCCCTTCCCTGAGCAAGCCAGTCTCACTTTTAAGGCAGGTGTAGGGCAATCATCAACTTTTAAAAAAGTTCCCTGAAGTGTTAAAATACATTAGCAAAAACATAGAACAATTCTGCAGGATCAACCCTAAAATGTGTTTATAGATTATAGCAACCAACAAATGGCAAACAGACATGCCAGTAATGGTAAAAGAAAGGACAACTATAATATTAAATGAACTGACTAAAAAGAGAATGTGCTTATTTATAATCTTCTATAGCAGATTTTCTATAGATGATTGTCAAAGGACTGCAAAAACTATAAGTCTCAACTCAGCTCTATACATTGTAAACAGGCAACTGATGATGATCCAGAAATAGAGATCTGTAATTAGTCACACAGTCTGCCAGTTGTTGAGAAACTACAGGACCCAGCGTGCTCTAGTGGTGGGCACTCCTGGCACCCCAAGTCTTATATAAAGGTCTGAAAGTGGCTTTTCACTCTTTTGTAATAATAGGTCAGTACATAGTCACTGTAGATATTCTAATATCTGTCATTTCAAAAGGGTGATTCCAAGACACTATGGTTTACCATACTTCAAATAAATCCCATTTAGCACATGATTTTTTAATAATAAGCACTAGCAAAACAGTACTTGACAAGGCATTTGACTTACATCTAAAAATATCCACAAATACATGTGTGTGGAAGGTAGGACTGCATAAAGAAGATATAAACAATAGTAAGTTTGAGAGGAAACTGTGGCAGAAGAGGAGCAAAGTAAAATAAAGAAAGAACTATAAAAATATTCACAAAATAAAACTACATTTTACAAGTGCTGCATTGTGGGTTTTGAACAAAACCATATGGTGATGATGTATTAAACTATAAATATAATAATAAAATAACCCAACTACAGTTGGCTATTGTATTATACAAGAGTAAATCTTTTTCCAGAATGACATGTTGTATAAATGGTACACAGACTTGCTTGTTAAGGCTGGAGCTTTGCTAATTAAATGAAGGGCTACTAAAAGTTTCAAAAATGTTATAGCATAAGGTGTGAACTTGCATGTTGTTGTATACTTATTAAAATATAGAGATCTGGATTTGGTGGAAGTCCCTAAGACATGATCCTTGGAAATAAATAAACATATATAGTATTCTAAGCAAAAAAAAATTATCAGCGAAAGAATATTGGGCTAAACATATAAATTAGGCATAGTAAACAAGTATATGTCCAGCTATTGGCAAACTACAAGTCCTGCATGTCCTAGGAGTTGTTTTTTTTTTTTTTTGGTATACAAAAATAAAGATCTCTTATAATCGATACAATTAATACTTCTCATAGCAGTCATAATTACATCTTTTAATATTACCAGGGAAGACTTCAGTAAGACTTAAGTAAGTCAAAAAGCACTGTGCTACTAGTAGTACATATTAGACATACCAGCCAATCAGAATTCATCTTTCACCGATGTGTCAAGTATAAAGTGAAATCTGACTGGTTGTCATGGGTTAATACACGTTGCACACTATTGATTTTTTTTTTTTTTTGCTATTCTATTCAGTGAGCCTAAATTATATAAAATAATGACTTTCATTCATGTAGCAATCGTTTATAGTCAGTCACCTCATAAACAAGAAAAAGCCCTATACACTGCTGAAGCTGTCTATGCCTGTGTATGCATTCAGCACTGGACAGCTCCTGGTGCTGAAACAGGGAAAAGTCAACCACAGCACAGACTAACAAAGTAGACAGGAGAGAGAAAAAAATACCAGCAGAATAGAAAGAGGTGGCAGTGTCTCTGTCTGAATGGCACTGTCTACAGAACAATGGCAGCCAACTCCAAATCCTACTATAATCACATTAATGAGATTAATCAGTGAATTAGCAGCAGTCAAATGTCAGGGTGGCAAGGCAGAATCTAAGCTTGGTAATTAACTTTTTCTTTCTTTTTTTTTTTTTTTGTTGTAGGAGGGGGTTATAGATTCAATGCCTTATCACTCAGGAATAGTTTAATATACCACCTCAGAATCTAAAACTTATGATAAACACGCACATACACACGTGAAATTGTGCTATATCAGTATTGTAGAACAACATATAATAATATATCAAGTAATAAATATCATGTCTATTTATTAAATGAAAATACCGAAAAAGTTAACTCATAATTGCAGTGTATAAAGAGCAATAAAATAAAGGCATCAGCCCTTCTCTATTATTTGACAAAGCATCCAATAAACCAGATAATTGGCTCTTTAAAACTGTGCAGCCTGAAAGACAATGACATAATAATATCCTATTTCCTCCGGACTTGAGTTTCCTGAATTGGTATAGAGCAACAAAGATTTAGGGGGGAAAAAAACCTAACCCCTGTCTACTTTGAGATTGATTGTGTCAGTGAATCCATCAGTCTTCATTATAACTTGGATGACATGTTTTCCCTAGCTGCTATTGGTCAATACCATACAAGTATCATTCATCACTTTAACTTCGCTCTGTATTAGTGTATGGGAAATAAATTAATATAACAGAACAAATAAAAGTAAACTGAAACTGTAACATTAAAAATAAACTAAAGTCTTTAAGTTAGTTTGAATCAGTTTATTAAACTCTCATTTGCTAAAAACAATTAAAAGTTTACTGACTGTTCCATGTGGGTTAGCAGAGTCTAAGTTATATAAAATAAAATAGTTGGTGTGCATATATATGAAAATATAAAATAAAATTTATAAAAAAAAAAAAAAAAAAAAAAAATTATATATATATATATATTATTATTTATACTACTGCTCAACTACTGCTACAGTATAATATAATTATGCAGCTAGTATGTTTTCAAGCTACTTTCTGAAAACGATATATATAATACTATTATTATACAACCGCTGTTATCATATCATTATGTAGTTGCCACTTTTTCAAGCTACTTTATGAGAAAAAAAATAAGAGATAAATGCAAAAAAAAAAAAAAAAAAAAAAAATTGCAATAAGACTTTAATATATGTTAAACTTCACAGCTATAGTTTAGTTTAAATGCTCAAAATCACAGAAGCACCATGAAATGCATGCACGCATACACAACAGCATGGATCAACAAGAGTGAATTATGATATCAAAGTTAGCCATGTCACGAGTACTGTACTTAAACGTCATCTAACATGTTTGCTAAACTAAAGTAGATAAACAATAGTAAGAATGAGCATACCATAAGAAAACTAGTGTCCTTCCTCCATCAATATCTGCATTAGGAGCCCATATTCCATGTAAGAAGAGGGAAAAGACCATCCAGAAGCCAACAGGGGAAATCTCTGTCTCGTCCTCTTTTAGTGTGTGTGTGTGTGTCTCTCTTGCTCTCTCTCTCTCTCACTCTCTCTTTAGTGTGTAGAAGCTTAGGGGAAAAAAATGTCGCCCTGGCAGGAATGACAAATGCAGTACGATAGGCTAGCAGGCCTCAGGGATCTGCTTCAGTTGCACACACATCCTCTAATGCACGCACTCCCACTCATGCTCTCTATAGGCTTTTTTCACATTTTTTTTCACCAGCTCTAAATCCCCGGCATATGACCTTCTGTTAAATAGATAAAAAAAAAATTGCTTATCAGTCATGCAAATGAGCCTGAATTCATTTTCCACAACAGATGGCCTCATAGATAATGATGATGGAAGAGAGAAAATTGAATGTCTCTCGCAAGGTGGCCATAGCAACCGAGTGCAGAATAATATCAATAATAAGCTGGCTGCATAATAAGGTTGTCAATCCCACGAATCAAAGTCTCCTGCTAAATCAGGTATACCACCCCAACCCCGTTATTTGTTAAGTCTACACTTAGACGTGATATATTTTCACCTTGGGGCTACAAGAGGAAGGCGCTGCTGGGATTATTTTTAACCCTCTGTGTTTCAAGGTAGATGAGGAAATACTGGGAAATAGATCAAGCTGGTTCAATGAGGAGACAAGCAATGCGCAAAATGTGGAGTGTGGCAACCCATAGCAACCGCTGATCTGACATAAGAGAAGCTGAAATTGTCATGGTCACTGCACTTTGAAAATGGGCATTGCACTGACTTATGGAATAAGCCTATGTGCTTATTTGTAATTTAAAAGGAAGGGAGTTTAGAATGTATGGATGCTGTACATGCTGGGATACATAATAGTCCAGCTACACAAAATATCGTAATCCCCCCCCCAAAAAATAAAAAACACAATCAGGATTACTCTGTGTTCAATGTGGTTATTATGTCTCTATGTGATTTGATTTGCAAGCCTGGATATCACAAGAGGGATGCAGCAGAACAGTGGAATCCTCTGCGTCTTGTTGCCTCGTGGTAATGAAAGGGTTATCCCATGTAATGATATTGTGAAGCTCTGGGTCTGCAGTCTGATGTGCTCATTGACTAGGCTGCCTATCCTTCCCGTGTCAACCTGCTTCCAGTCTCTGTGATGTGGAATACTGCAGTGAGGCAGGAGTAGCTCCCACCTAGGCTCCCAGGGGGCTGTCCTGCAAAATGAATCAGCAGCCATCCTGAGCAGACTGATTAAAATGAAAATGGCAGGGCACATGTCTGGGCGGACCTCGGGTTCAGCCTTTCTGCCTGTCTGGCAAGCATGCTCAATATAGCTTTTGCTAATAATGGCTTTATGCCTAGACATTTTCTGCTCTAAGCTGCAGTCCCCAAAGCTGTTTCCCCAGGATTGTGGGAAAAAAAACACTGAGAGATCGCAGTAGAAAAAGCACCGCATGCATGTAGGTGTGTGATATTTGTATGCACATGTTATATTATGCCATGTTATATTATGGCATAACTGCATTGGCACATATATATATATAGATATATATATCTATATATCTATATATCTATATATCTATATATATATATATATATATATATTATATATATATATATATATATATATATATAGATATATATCTCTATATATAGATATATATCTATATATATATATAGATATATATCTATATATATCTATATATAAAAAAGATATATATATATATATATATATATATATATATATATATAGATATATCTATATATATATTACTGTATATGGAAAGATTGATGGAGATTGAGATAGATAGATAGATAGATAGATAGATAGATAGATAGATAGATAGATAGATAGATAGATAGATAGATAGATAGATAGATAGATAGACAAATAGGTAAATAGATAGACTATCATTGTTTATGTCTTGGTTCAAGTCTCTATGTGTGTATGTTATATACACAGGAGTATGAAAGCATATGCCCCTACAGTAGACCTAATAACAACAATGCGTGCTCCCAAAACGTAACCTAGTAATATGCGCACCTTAAATTAAACCGAATAATAGTATGTGGTCCTAAATTAAACCTTAAAATTTTATGTGTTCCCAAAATTAAACTTTACTATAATAATAAAGCAAAATCTTAATTCATTGCACATTACAAAGACATGCTGGTAGGTTAATTGGCTTCTGTCTAAATTGGCCCTAGTATATGAAAGTGAGTTAGGGACCTTAGAGTGTTAGCTCCTTGAGGGTAGGGACCGATGTGAATGTACAATGTATATGTAAAGCGCTGCATAAATTGATGGCGCTATATAAGTACCTTAAATAATAATAATAATTAATAATAATTAAAAGTGTGTAGCAGTCAGTCACCACTATCAATATGAGTCTGCTTGTTAATACTGCCTATCTGTCTATCTATCTAGTTTACATTTACCTATCTACCCATCCACTTTTTAATAGCCATCTAGCTGTCCAATCTACCCACCTACCTACTTAAAGCGGTAGTAAACCCGCTGACTTTTTTTTTTTCCCTACACCTGTAAGGGAAAAGGCATAATGAGCTAGTATGCACCGCATACTAGCTCATTATGAGATACTTACCTTAGAAGGAGGCGCCGGCATCTCACCCGGTCCACGCCGAGGAAGCTGACATTTCCCCTCAGCGTGCCTTCCGGGTATCGCGGCTCCGGCGCTGTGAGTGGCCGGAGCCGGATGACGTCACTCCCGCACGTGCGCACAGGAGACTTTTTTCCGGCAAGGTCCGACGGCTGCCGGGCTTTCAGCCGAGAATCCCCTGTGCGCATGCGCCGCTGCAGTCAGCGGCTCATTGCAAGGGGAATATCTCCTAAACCGTACAGGTTTAGGAGATATTTTTTTTTACCTACGGGTAAGCCTTATTATAGGCTTACCTGTAGGTAAAAGTTTAAAAAATAGGTATACAACCGCTTTAATATTGATATATCTAATTCACATTTGCCTATATACCCATCTACCTGTCTATTTATCTATCTACCTGTCTATCTATCTATCTATCTATCTATCTATCTATCTATCTATCTATCTATCTATCTATCTATCTATCTATCTATCTATCTATCTATCTATCTATCTATCTATCAAGGTCCCAATTACCTATTTACTGACCTACCTATGTAATATACACCTAGTTCACACTTGCCTATCTACCCATCTGCCTGCTATCTATCTATCTATCTATCTTTTTACAGTATTTATCTATCAAGGTCCCAATTACCCATCTACCGACCTACCTATTTAATAGCCATCTAGTTCACATTTGCTTATCTAATCTATCTATCTATCTATCTATCTATCTATCTATCTATCTATCTATCTATCTATCTATCTATCTATCTATCTATCTATCTATCTATCTATCTATCTATCTATCTGTCTGTCTGTCTATCTGTCTATCTATCTATCTTACATCTCCCTATTTAATATCTACTGTATCTATGCAATATTATCTGCTTCAGCAACAATGCATTACACCAGCAAGACTCAACTGCTATCACCAACAAAGAATACTGTCAACAGCAATCCATTCTAGGGTAGCAAAATAAAACTACGTCCTGCCAAACGTGTCCTTCTAGATGACTTCCTATTCTTCTTTGTTTAGAAAAAAAAAAAAAGAAGGAAAATAGAAGAAGCAGCAGCGGCAGACACAAAGCTGTTCAATAGAGCAGCAGGACAGTCCCCTGTGTCACCATATAGTGTCTGAGCTCTTGGCTGGCTTTCCTGTGTTTTATCCTCCCTCGGCAATTAGTGTGTCTTCCTATCACCCCCCTATATAGAATTTATATATCTTTTTCTAATGGTAAGGGAGGCTGGAGAGGCACGGATTAAATATGTCGCCCCTCTGCTCCTTACTGCTGTCAGGTCCTCCTGTCTCCCTGCCTGTCTGCTGCTGCTGCAGTGCGATTCAGAAATCAATAGAGCTCTTCTAATGGAGGCTGCACTCTGTAAGCAACTGCAGTCGGCTATGCAGGAAGACAGTAGAAGGCTAAGATTTAAAAAAAAAAAAAAAAAAAAAAAAAACGAGGTCCTGACGTCTGTAGCTGCTGATTGGGCGCTGCATCGAATGTTCTGCCGAGCAGAGAATAGCAATCGCTTGTGCTGTCTGGAAAGGTGGGGGTTGAGATGATAGGATGCATACATTTCCCCCCCATCTCCAGGAGACAGAGGATAGGTTTTTCTCGCAGCCAACCATACAGTAGCATCTGAGGACAAGTCTCCTGGGTGTGAGTGGTCACTATAATTTGAAAAATGACACCCATTGCTTGTTATGTAAGTGCAGCATCAAAAATCAAACCCACAAGAAGCATGCGTCCAATGCACCCACAGCAAGGGGGCCGGGGGAGGAGGCTGATCACAAGGCAGACACAGCGTTCCACTCACAGGTTAGGCTTGCCTTTTTTGTTGTTGTTGTGAAAGCCTGCATCAGTAAACATTTAGCCTGGTATGATAGGGCAGTGCGCAAAGCCTTCATGATGTACAATAACCCTTTGCTTCCGTTCATACACTAGGTGGGTACATGAGCACTAAAGGGACCCCTATACAAAAGATTGGGTTTAAATGGAAGATCGCCTCCAAGCATTGGAACCTCAGTCAGACTGGTTACAAAAGAATATCATGCTGCCCCATGCAGTCACATAGCTCCCAACTGTCTTGGAGGGACTATCCCTGATTTGGAGGGACTGTCTCTGATGTGGAGCAATGTCCCTCCATCCCTCTTTCCTCCTCATTTGTCCCACATTTTGGTCTGATCTATATAGTTGTATATAAAATGCACTTTTTATCTTTCAAAAAGTGTTTCCCAGTGCTAAACCTTTCATTCAATTTCTAAATTGCTGCAATATAAAGGAATAGTAGTGGTAAAAAAAAGTCCTTGTGGATTTAATTACCCTTTTTTTGGTTAATTCTCCTTTAAGGGGGTGTGGCAGGGGGCGTGTCCTATGCCTACATACGTTTGCTGGTAGGTGTCCCTCATCCCCATCTCAAAATGTTGGGAGGTATGCCATTAAGCTGGCCATACACTAGTAGAATGTTATTCTAAAATTTGCATTTCCAGAACATTGGTAGTGGGGTCTAATCAGTGACTGTAGAGATGCGATCCTACAAAGGGGCAGGATGGTAAATTATTCTCTAACAAAATTTTAACTGAGAATGTGGTTTTGGTTTGGGAAAAAATGTACATATTGAAAAGCGCATGTTTCAGGCACAAAAGAAACCTGTTTAAAGTGATTGTAAACCCTTGTTTTGTTTTTAAAATAACAAACATGTCATACTTACCTCCACTGCAGTTCATTTTGCACAGAATGGCCCTGATTCCCCTCTTCTGGGGTCCCCCGGTGGCGCTATCAGCTCCTCCCCGCATCGTATTACCCCCTAGGAGAAGCACCCTCCCAGGGGGTTGGATTGCGGACACGCTCCCGAGTCCAGCATTTGCGTCCATAGAATGCAGGACTCGGACCCGCCCCCCCACGCAATTGGATTTGATTGACAGCAGCAGGAGCCAATGGCTGCGCTGCTATCAATCTATCCATTCAAGAGCCGTGAACCCCAGGCAGGGAGGAAGAGCACGTCTCTACCAAGGGAACGAGGGAACAAATGGGCTCAGGTGAGTAAAACGGGGGGGGGGGGCAGGTCACTGTCAGAAGTTTTTTCACCTTGCATAGGTTTCATTAAGGTGAAAGAACATGAGGGTTTACAACCCCTTTAACGTGTCTGGGATTCCATTTATCCACTTGCCCTCCGGAAGATTTACCCCCCCCCCCCTTCATGACCAGGCCATTTTTTGCAATACGGCACTGGGTCACTTTAACTGACAATTGTGCGGTCATGAAATGCTGTACTCAAACAAAATTGACGTCCTTTTTCCCCCTCATATAGAGTTTTGTTTTGGTGGTATTTGATCACCTCTGCGTTTTTGTTTTTTTTTGCGCTATAAACAAAAAAAGAGCAACAATTTTGAAAAAAAACACATTTTTTTACTGTCTGCTATAAATCATTTCCAAAAAAATGTAAAAAAAAAAAACAAATGTATTCATCAGTTTAGGCCAATATGTATTCTGCTACATATTTTTGGTAAAAAAAGCCCAATAAGCGTATATTGATTGGTTATCACATCTTTTTACTAGTAATGGCCGCAATCAGTGATTTTTAGTGGGACTGCGACATTTTTGACACTTTTTTTGGAATCAGTGACATTATTATAGTAATCAGTACTAAAAATTTGAACTGCTAATGTACTAATGACACTGGCAGGGAAGGGGTTAACATCAGGAGTTTTCTAACTGCATGGGGGACTGTGTGACTGGAGAAACACACAGATCTATTTTCCTGCTTAGCAGAAAGACAGCATCTGTGTGATCTCCCCTGTCAGAACGGAGATCTGCCTTGTTTACTATGGCAGATCCCCGTTCGGTCACTGCGGGGAACAATTGTGGGTGGCTGGCGGACATCGAGTGCACCGAACCCACTGATTGGCTCCCCCGCTGACCAATGATAGGAAGAGCGCGCCTCTGGCAGCGTGCGCGCGCCCACAAAATTGAGTACCCGAGCTGATGTATAGCTACACCAAGTTGCGGGAACGTGCCACCTTGCAGCAGTATAATGACGGCGGCTGGTCGGCAAGCAGTTAACTGACACAGTCATGCAACACTGTACCCAAACAAAATTTATGTCCTTTTTTTCCCACAAATAGAGCTTTCTTTTGATGGTATTTGATCACCTCTGCAGTTTTTATTTTTTGCGCTTTAGGCCTCTTTCACACGGCCGATCCATTCAGGTCCGCCTGTCAGTTTTTTAGACAGACCTGAACTGACACTCCATGGAGGTCTATGGAGCGTCGGATGTCAGCGGTGACATGTCCACTGACATCCGACTCGCTCCGATCCGAAAAAGTGTAGCGGAGGAAAAACCTACTTTTCCATCCGTCTGCGGATCGGATCGGGTGATGAAGGACTCTACGGTCCGTCGTCATCCAATCCCCCACAGGGGAGAGCGGCGCTCTGACAGGTCCGTCGCTGCACAGTGTGCAGCGACGGACCTGTCATCTGCCTGTTCAGCGGCGATCGACAGGGCGATCCCCCGCTGAGCAGAGCGGGCTCCGTACACGGACACGTCCGTGTGAATGAGCCCATAAACAAAAAAAGACTGACAATTTTGAAAAAAAACTATATTTTTTACTTTCTGCTATAAAACGTATCCAATAAAAAAATTGAAAGAAATCGAATTTCTTCATCAATATGTATTCTGCTACATATTTTTGTAGCAGAATACATGGTCTGTGCAAAAGTTATAGTGTCTACAAACTATGGGACTGTTTTTTTCTTTTTTACTAGTAATGGCGACAGTCAGTGACTTATAGCAGTACTGCGGGCAGTCAGACACTAACTGACACTTTTGACACGTTTTGGGGACCAGTGACATTAATACAGTGATCAGTGCTAAAAATATGCACTGTCACTGTACTAATGACACTGGCTGGGAAGGGGTTAAACATCAGGGGCGATCAAAGAGTTAACTGTGTGCCCATAGTGTTTAAGTGTACTGTAGGTTGTGCTTTTACTAAGGAAAGACATCTAGAATCGAGGCCCTGTTTTGCAGAGACACAGGATCCATGCCTTTCCTTCTACACCCTAGAGCAGGGATATGCAATTAGCGGACCTCCAGCTGTTGCAGAACTACAAGGCCCATCATGCCTCTGCCTCTGGGTATCATGCTTGTGGCTGTCAAAGTCTTGCTATGCCTCATGGAACTTGTAGTTCTACAACAGCTGGAGGTCCGCTAATTGCATATCCCTGCCCTAGAGAATAAAATGGTGGTCATTGCAATACTCTGTCACATCGTATTTGCGCAGCGGTCTTACTAACGCACTTTTTTTGAAAAAAAATACACTTTTTTAATTAAAAAATAAGACAACAGTAAAGTTAGCCAATTTTTTTTTTTTTTTTTAGCTTTACAAAACTGTCAGTGTACGACACAAAGTATCACAATCATTACAGAGTTATAGTACAAACAATATTACAATCGTTTACAATGCATAGTAAGTAAAGAAATGCTATAGTCATACAACTTATAAGCGAATTTGTTCCCAGCATGGATATTTAGATACCTCCGCATTAAGTGGCTACAGGTGCCTTCATGAGGCTCGCGTGAGAGGAAATCTCCCCCTCCCATCGGGCACCCCGTCAGGGATCCTGCTGTGCCCACTTGGGATGACCGGAGCTTCCCACCCACCGAGACTCATCCCCCCAAACTATCATTACTGTCACCTTCAGGAGCCTGATGCTAAGTTTGTCATATAACATACCATGCGGGTAAAATATGGAAAATATGAAAAGGAAATCAGAAACTGATCATAATGCAAAATAAACAATTCTAAGGAACAAAGGCATAGTATTCCAGCATAATCCCCCCCGGAGTGACCTCCGTTGGGTTATTCATACCTAATATGTATGTAAAATTTCAGACTGGAGGAACTGACTGACCTGTCCCACAGAAGGAATTTAAAGGGACCTGTCAAAGTTCCGGAAAGCAGTTCCTCTAGAGTACCCCTTTGGGGAGGTATCCTGACACAAGAGAGAGAAAAGAAAAAGAAAAAAGACCTGTGAGGGCAGAAGAGACCAAGTGGCCTCTTCCAGGAAAGAAAGAAAACGTGTTAGAAAGAAGAAGAGAAAAAGTGGAGAAGAACAGTACTACTGTGAATTAGGTGTGCATCCTACTCCAGGCTCCGTTCACGGTATGAGTGGTATATTACAGTACCGTGCCCATGGTTCCCAAGTAACATTGAATCTCTCAACTTTGTCCAACAGTTTTGCTACTATTCTCTCCTGGGACATTATCCATGAAACTTTTCTCTTACAACACTGGAAGGACACTGTAGGCCTTTTCCAGGCCTTGGCTATAGTAATTTTTGCTCCTAGTAAAATGAAGGAGAGATTTTGGGAGCATTTAGGTAGATCAGGAATAGTGTGGTTGAGTAAAGCTATATGCGGGTCAGGTGTAATCGATAAGTTCAGGAGATTGCCTATTGTTCGAAATATTTTCTTCCAAAAGAATCTAATACGTGGGCAAGACCACCATATGTGGAGCATAGTGCCTTCCTGTTTGCAACCTCTAAAGCAAAGTGGAGAAGTCCCAGGATAAAACAGTACCAGTCTGGCAGGTACATAGTACCACCTTGATAAAACTTTTATGCTAGCCTCTATTAGGGAGATGTTGCAAATACCTTTATATGAGCGGTTCCAACCTCTGAACCAATCCGTTGACGTCCATGATCCACCTGTGTCCTCCTCCCAGGTCCTAGCGTATGTTGGTTTGTCCGGTTTAGACATAAGTGCTGTGTATATTACCGAAATCCCTCCTTTTTGGTTTGCGAGGTTAGAGCACCAATGTTCATATTGTGTAATTGGGGGGGACTCGTGTTTGTTGGTCCAAATAGATTGTAGGAAATGAGAAATTTGGTTGAATCGAAATCTCTCAGAGTCAGGCATTTCCAGTGTGCGTTTACAATAAGATAGATTAATGGGACCCATCGCTGTTAGGAAGTGTCCTATCCTGTAGATGCCTTTGTCTGTCCACCATTTGAACGCCTGAATGTTTAAACCTAGCGGAAATTTAGGGTTATTAAAAATGTGAGATAGAGGTTTAAGGGGGGAGATCAGGGTCGTATGAGTGAATAATTTGTTACAAAGTGCAATTGAGTGAGATAAGGTGGGTGCCATGATAGCCGGTCTTGTTTTTGAGTTGCACCACATAAGAAAGTCAACAGTGTTGAGGGGTGTAGCCTGCCTTTCCATAGACAACCAATCAGGTTTTGGGTCCCTTCCAAAGATGAGAGAAATCTGTGACAATTATGCAGCCCGATAATAACCCCATAGATCAGGCAGTCCCAGACCACCCTGCGATCGCAGGCGGAGTAGAACATTAGACGGGCATCTATATCCCTTATTTCCCCAGACAAAGCGAATTATCGCAGATTGTAGTTTATGGAGGAAACCTTTTGTCAGAGGAATTGGGAGTGAACGAAATAAATATAAAAGGCGGGGTAGTAGTGTCATCTTAATAGCATGTACTCTTCCCAGCCAGGATAAACCACATTTAGCCCATTTTTCTATCTCTTGTCTACATTTAAGTACCATGGGAGGATAATTAGCTTCATATAAACCACCTATATCAGGTGTTAAGTGGATTCCCAAGTAGGGGATGGCTGTGTCGGACCAGGAAAACTCAAAGCTTCGTTTAAGTTGTGAAAGAGAATCTGACGGTACCATGATATTTAAAGTGATAGATTTATTCATGTTTACCGTCAATCCTGAAATTTTGCTGAAAGACCTCAGGACCCCGCAAACTGGAGTGGAAATCAGGGGAGATGTGATGTACAGTAACAGATCATCTGCGTAGAGAGTGCATTTGTGTTCCTGGTCCCCACAGGACACCCCCTTAATATCCAGGATTGTTCTGATTGCTATGGTCAGGGTTTCTATCGCAATAGCGAATAAGTGGGGGGAGAGTGGGCATCCCTGTCTGGTACCCCTTTTAATTGGGAACGAGGCCGAGTATCTACCCATCAGCCGAACTTGCGCTGAAGGGTTAGAATACAGTGAATTGATTATGTTTAGAAAAATTCGACCGAATCCCCAGCGTTGCAGAATTCTCAGACAGGTAGGCCCAGTCGATTGAGTCGAACGCTTTATGTAGGTCAATCGACAAAATAAAACCCTTTTGGGGTGATCCTCCATCCCAGTGAGATTGCAGAAGAGATATAATGTTAATGGTCCTTCTAATTTGATCCGGCCCCTGTCGGCCAGGAATGAAACCTACCTGATCTTTGTGAATATAAAATGAGATGAAGCTTGCCATTCTATTTGCTAGAATCTTGGTTAAAAATTTTATGTCATTGTTAATTAGGGAAATAGGTCGGTAGTTCCCAATCTCACTTGGATCCTTCCCTGGCTTGGGAATCACCGTGATGTATGCGGCATTTAAGTCCTTCCCCAACGGAGCACCTTCTCTAAGTTTTGCGTTCAGAAATTTCATTAGGTGTGGTGCTAGCGTAGCTCCGAATTTTTTATAATATCCGTTTGAGAACCCATCCGGGCCAGGGGAGGATCCAAGCTTCAGTGATTTCATAGTTTCTAGCGCCTCTTTCCTGAGTGAAGGAGTCCTCCATTAAATCCCTATGTGCCTTTGCCAGAGATGGCAGTGAGAGGGAGTCAAGAAACTCCTGCCTGAGCTTACCTCCCGATGGTGATTTAGATTTATACAGATCTCCATAAAATTTAAGGAATTCTTCCATGATCTTACTTGGGTTTTGGGTTAGGTCCCCAGATTTTAGCTTAATTTTGGGAAATGCTAAGGCACGATGTTTGGGGGTTATCTTTACCGCTAATTTAGAGCCTATCCTATCCTTTTGGCTGTAAAATTTTGCTCCCGTCCACCTGAGGTGTTTTTCTGCAGCGGTAGTCAGAGTCAGATTGAGGAGAGCCCGAGCCCTATCCAGGTTTGCTAGGGATTCTGCAGTAGGTGCCCTTTTATGCTCCCTAGTAGGGATGAGCCGAACACCCCCCGGTTCGGTTCGCACCAGAACCCGCGAACGGACCGAAAGTTCGCACGAACGTTAGAACCCCATTGACGTCTATGGGACTCGAACGTTCGAAATCAAAAGTGCTCATTTTAAAGGCTAATTTGCATGGTATTGTCCTAAAAAGGGTTTGGGGACCCGGGTCCTACCCCAGGGGACATGTATCAATGCAAAAAAAACTTTTAAAAACGGCCGTTTTTTCGGGAGCAGTGATTTTAATGATGCTTAAAGTAAAAAAAAAAAGTGAAATATTCCTTTAAATATCGTACCTGGGGGGTGTCTATAGTATGCCTGTAAAGTGACGCGTGTTTCCCATGTTTAGAACAGTCCCTGCACCAAATGTCATTTTTAAAGAAAAAATCTCATTTAAAACTGCTTGCGGGTTTAATGTCATGTCGGGTCATGGCAATATGGATGAAAATCAGTGAGACAAACGGCATGGGTACCCCCCAGTCCATTACCAGGCCCTTTGGGTCTTGTATGGATATTAAGGGGAACCCCGCACCCAAATTAAAATAAGGAAAGGTGTGGGGCCACCAGGCCCTATATACTCTGAACAGCAGTGCAAACAAGACAGGGACTGTAGGTTTGTTGTTAAGTAGAATCTGTTTGTAATTTTGAACATTTTTAACGTGTTTAGCTCCAGCCAAAAAATCTTTTCTAAGCTTTTTGGAAAACATAGGGAAGGGTTATCACCCCTGTGACATTTGTTTTGCTGTCTTTCCTCCTCTTCAGAAGATTTCACCTCACTTTTTTGTCCCAATGAAAAATGTTTTTTGAAAATTTGGGTTTTTTTGTGGAACAAGGATTGGAAAGCATCAGTGGAAAGGAGAAATTGTTTTCCCATATTAACTCTTACAGGAGAGAATTTCCCTTCCTAGGGGTAGATTTCATCTCACTTCCTGTTGTCTCCTTCCGTTTGCAAGTAGGAGTCATTTGTAAGTTAGATGTTTGAAAGTAGGGTCCTGCCCTATATACTCAGCAGAAATTTGGGCCTTAGGTATTGCTGTGGCCACAACACTGTAAGCCCTCACAGGGCCCTGCTGTGAAATATTAGATCAAGAATTGTAATTACATGCCCCTGTTGAACAGGAGCTGAAAAATTAGGCCTTAGGCACTGGTGCTGGTGCCACAACACTGCAACCCCTCACAGACACTCTAGTTGGAACGCAGGAATGAGCCCTGCTGCAAAGTATTGCTTCAAAAATTGTAATTACACGCCCCTGTTAGACAGGGGCAGAAAAATTGGGCCTTAGGCACTGGTGCTGGTGCCACAACACTGCAACCCCTCACAGACACTCTAGTTGGAACGCAGGAACGAGCCCTGCTGCAAAGTATTGCTTCAAAAATTGTAATTACACGCCCCTGTTAGACAGGGGCAGAAAAATTGGGCCTTAGGCACTGGTGCTGGTGCCACAACACTGCAACCCCTCACAGACACTCTAGTTGGAACGCAGGAACGAGCCCTGCTGCAAAGTATTGCATCAAAAATTGTAATTACACGCCCCTGTTAGACAGGGGCAGAAAAATTGGGCCTTAGGCACTGGTGCTGGTGCCACAACACTGCAACCCCTCACAGACACTCTAGTTGGAATGCAGGAACGAGCCCTGCTGCAAAGTATTACATCAAAAATTGTAATTACACGCCCCTGTTAAACAGGGGCTGAAAAATTGGGCCTTAGGCACTGGTGGTGGCGCCCAGAACCAAAAATGTTCTTACAAGCTATCAGCGTGATGATTGAGGAGGAAGAGGATAATTACTCAGGGATAGTCACTCAGCATCAGCATAGGCAGTCTTTGAAGGGATCTGAGATTTCAAAAAAAAATATTCGGTTACATCAGCATCAGGTGCTTGGTAGCTGGTGGTGATCCAAGACTCATTCATTTTTATGAAGGTCAGCCGATCGACCGAGTCGGTGGACAGACGCACCCTGTGATCGGTTACCACGCCTCCAGCAGCACTGAATGTGCGTTCCGAAAGAACGCTGGATGCAGGACAGGCCAGTAGCTCAATTGCATACTGTGCAAGCTCTGGCCAGTGATCCATCCTCAAGACCCAGTAACCCAGAGGATTTTCGGTGGGAAAGGTGTCCAAGTCTGATCTTGCCCCTAGGTATTCCTGCACCATATAAAACAGACGCTGGCGATGGTTGCTGGAACCGATCATACCTTGGGGCTGCGGACCAAAAAATTGTCTGAACGCATCGGTCAGACGGCCACCTTCTCCACCGCTCCTTCTTTGACTGACCGAAGCCTCAGCAACACGTTGTCCAGAAACAGGAGTTTGTAACCTCCCAGTCTCTGGGAACGCGTTGCACAGACCTTTCTGCAAGGCCTCCCGAAGATGTTTCATCCTCTGCTCCCTCTGCGATGGCAAGATAAGGTCCGCAACCTTACCCTTGTAACGTGGATCAAGGAGGGTTGCCAGCCAGTATTGGTCCTTCTCCTTGATACCACGAATACGAGGATCCTTACGCAGGCTTTGCAGGATCAGGGAGGCCATGCAGCGTAGGTTTGCTGAGGCATTCGGTCCGGAGTCCTCTGGGTCACTAAGAACGACATGGTCCGCAGCCACCTCCTCCCAGCCACGTACAAGTCCATGTGTTTCTTGGGACTGATCCCTTAAAGACTGCTGCTGATGCTGAGTGCCAGGCTCCACCTCCATACTGACACAATCTTCCTCCTCCTCCTCTTCCTCCTCGTCCTCTTCCTGTGTGATCGGCGGGCACGCAGGAACACTGTCTGGATAAAGGGGGCCTTGAGAGCTAAGGAAGTCCTCCTCTTCCTGCCTCTGTTCTGCCTCAAGTGCCCTGTCCATTATTCCACGCAGCGTGTGCTCCAACAGGTGGACAAGGGGGACAGTGTCACTGATGCATGCACTGTCACTGCTCACCATCCTCGTGGCCTCCTCGAATGGTGACAGGACAGTGCATGCATCCCTGATCATGGCCCACTGACGTGGGGAAAAAAAACCAAGCTCCCCTGACCCTGTCCTGGTGCCATAGTCGCACAGGTACTCATTGATGGCCCTCTGCTGCGTGTGCAGCCGCTGCAGCATGGCCAACGTTGAGTTCCACCTGGTGGGCATGTCACAGATTAGGCGGTTCTTGGGCAGGTTAAACTCCTTTTGGAGGTCCGTCAGCCGAGCACTGGCATTATATGACCGGCGGAAATGCACACAGACTTTCCTGGCCTGCCTCAGGACATCCTGTAAGCCCGGGTACCTGCCCAAGAACCGCTGCACCACCAAGTTAAGGACGTGAGCCAAACAGGGCACATGGGTCATTTGTCCCTGTCGGAGGGCAGAGAGGAGGTTGGTGCCATTGTCGCAAACCACCATTCCTGCCTTAAGTTGGCGTGGCGTCAACCACCTCTGAACCTGCCCCTGCAGAGCTGACAAAACCTCTGCCCCAGTGTGGCTCCTGTCCCCCAAGCACACCAGCTCAAGCACCGCATGGCATCTTTTGGCCTGCGTACTTGCGTAGCCCCTTGAACGCCTACGGAGCACCGCTGGTTCCGAGGAAGAGGCCATAGAGGAAGAAGAAGAGGAGGGGGTGGAGGAGAGAGGTGTGTCACAATCAGCATTTTGGAGGCGTGGTGGCGGAACAACCTCCAACACTACTGCACCTTGTCCTGCATCCTTCCCAGCTGCCAGCAGAGTCACCCAATGCGCCGTGAAACTTAGGTAACGTCCCTGTCCATGCCTGCTGGACCATGAGTCAGCGGTAATATGCACCTTACCGCTGACCGCCCTGTCCAGCGAGGCATGGACATTGCCTTCCACATGCCGGTAGAGAGCCGGAATCGCCTTCCGTGAGAAAAAGTGGCGTTTGGGTACCTGCCACTGAGGAACCGCACATTCCACAAACTCACGGAAGGGGGCAGAGTCTACCAACTGAAAAGGCAGCAGTTGAAGTGCTAGCAATTTTGCCAAGCTAGCATTCAACCGCTGGGCATGTGGATGGCTGGGAGCAAACTTCTTTCGGCGGTGCAGCAGCTGGGGCAGGGAAATTTGCCTGGTACAATCTGACGTCGGTGTACCAAAAGCAGATTGCCCACAAGTACTTGGCTGTGACACACCTAATTCTACACCTTCATTCCTCTCACTGCAGGTCTCAGAGAGGACTGAAGGTCTAGTGGGGTTGGAAATCTCAGCTGATGAGGAGCAAGGAGAGATCCTCTTTGTTCTTTGGTGTGGGTCTTTTAGATACGCTTGCCAACGAACTGCATGGCAGGTCAACATATGTCTGGTCAAGCATGTGGTACCCAAGCGGGAGATGTTTTGGCCACGCGAGATACGCTTGAGACATATGTTGCAAATAGCAGCGGTGCGATCTGATGCACTCGTCTCAAAAAAGGCCCACACCAAAGAACTTTTTGAATAACGCGCAGAGACTGCAGCGCCCTGCACATGTGGAGCTTTGGGGTGTGATGCAGTCAATGTGCTGCCCTTAGGCTGGCCCCTGGAGGGCATCCTGCCTCGTTGGTGATGTGCCGCCGCCTCCTCCTCCTCCTCCTCCTCCTCCTCCTCCTCCTCCTCCTCTCTCCTATCAGGCACCCACGTTGAGTCAGTGACCTCATCATCCCCTCCCTCCTCATCACTGGAGCAAACCTGGCAGTATGCTGCAGCAGGGGGAGCATGACTGCCAGATTGCTGTCCTTCTTGGGCACCCCCTCTGTCCGTGCTCATGTTACTGCCTTCATCGAGCTCAGTATCGTCATCAGAGCCTTCCAAACGCTGGGCATCCTCCTGGAGCATGTACC
Source organism: Aquarana catesbeiana (assembly GCF_042186555.1). Taxonomy (NCBI): domain Eukaryota; kingdom Metazoa; phylum Chordata; class Amphibia; order Anura; family Ranidae; genus Aquarana; species Aquarana catesbeiana. Next base: position 108,086,427 of record NC_133327.1, on the reverse strand, counting down.
CAACACTGTGGTCAAACAGTTCGAGGGAATCCTCATGAGGACATGGTGGAGCTAGGGAAGGAGTCACTGATGACATTGAGCTGAGGGAAGAGGCCGCTGCTTTGCCAGACAAAGCACCCTGGGCATGGGTGAGAGAGGATGAGGAGGATGAGGACGGCTTGGTCATCCACTCGACCAAGTCTTCCGCATGTTGCGGCTCAACACGGCCAGCTGCCGAAAAAAAGGCCAAGCGTGTCCCATGGCCACGTGCTGATGAGGATGCACCGTCTCCACGACCAGCACTAGACACAGAGCCTGCTTGCCCTCTCTTATTGGCTTGTGACTGTCTGCCTCTCCTTCTTGGCCTTCCAGACATACTAATGGCCTGTAGCTGCACTAAGCTGGGATAGAACACCTGTAATTTTCTTCAAGTAGCTTTATATACTGTAACCAGACAAGCCTGCCTGTCAGTAGGAAGATAACAGGAACGGATCTAGCTGAACACTGTGAGCAGGACGCACTGTACTAAATGTAAATAGTCTAGCTGCCTGACCGTGGTACTAATAGGATCAAATAGAACACCTGTAATTTTCTTCAGGTAGCTTTATATACTGTAACCAGACAAGCCTGCCTGTCAGTAGGAAGATAACAGGAACGGATCTAGCTGTACACTGTGAGCAGGACGCACTGTACTAAATGTAAATAGTCTAGCTGCCTGACCGTGGTACTAATAGGATCAAATAGAACACCTGTAATTTTCTTCAGGTAGCTTTATATACTGTAACCAGACAAGCCTGCCTGTCAGTAGGAAGATAACAGGAACGGATCTAGCTGAACACTGTGAGCAGGACGCACTGTACTAAATGTAAATAGTCTAGCTGCCTGACCGTGGTACTAATAGGATCAAATAGAACACCTGTAATTTTCTTCAGGTAGCTTTATATACTGTAACCAGACAAGCCTGCCTGTCAGTAGGAAGATAACAGGAACGGATCTAGCTGAACACTGTGAGCAGGACGCACTGCACTAAATGTAAATAGCAGGAACGGATCTAGCTGAACACTGTGAGCAGGACGCACTGCACTAAATGTAAATAGCAGGAACGGATCTAGCTGAACACTGTGAGCAGGACGCACTGCACTAAATGTAAATAACAGGAACGGATCTAGCTGAACACTGTGAGCAGGACGCACTGCACTAAATGTAAATAGCAGGAACGGATCTAGCTGAACACTGTGAGCAGGACGCACTGCACTAAATGTAAATAGCAGGAACGGATCTAGCTGAACACTGTGAGCAGGACGCACTGCACTAAATGTAAATTGCAGGAACGGATCTAGCTGAACACTGTGAGCAGGACGCACTGCACTAAATGTAAATAGTCTAGAAGATAACAGGAACGGATCTAGCTGAACACTGTGAGCAGGACGCACTGCACTAAATGTAAATAGCAGGAACGGATCTAGCTGAACACTGTGAGCAGGACGCACTGCACTAAATGTAAATAGCAGGAACGGATCTAGCTGAACACTGTGAGCAGGACGCACTGCACTAAATGTAAATAGCAGGAACGGATCTAGCTGAACACTGTGAGCAGGACGCACTGCACTAAATGTAAATTGCAGGAACGGATCTAGCTGAACACTGTGAGCAGGACGCACTGCACTAAATGTAAATAGTCTAGAAGATAACAGGAACGGATCTAGCTGAACACTGTGAGCAGGACGCACTGCACTAAATGTAAATAGCAGGAACGGATCTAGCTGAACACTGTGAGCAGGACGCACTGCACTAAATGTAAATAGCAGGAACGGATCTAGCTGAACACTGTGAGCAGGACGCACTGCACTAAATGTAAATAGCAGGAACGGATCTAGCTGAACACTGTGAGCAGGACGCACTGCACTAAATGTAAATAACAGGAACGGATCTAGCTGAACACTGTGAGCAGGACGCACTGCACTAAATGTAAATAGCAGGAACGGATCTAGCTGAACACTGTGAGCAGGACGCACTGCACTAAATGTAAATAGCAGGAACGGATCTAGCTGAACACTGTGAGCAGGACGCACTGCACTAAATGTAAATTGCAGGAACGGATCTAGCTGAACACTGTGAGCAGGACGCACTGCACTAAATGTAAATAGTCTAGAAGATAACAGGAACGGATCTAGCTGAACACTGTGAGGAGGACGCACTGCACTAAATGTAAATAGCAGGAACGGATCTAGCTGAACACTGTGAGCAGGACGCACTGCATTAAATGTAAATAGTCTAGATAGAAGATAACAGGAACGGATCTAGCTAAACTGAATACAGTGTATATATATATATGCAACACCTGGGATGCATATATATACACAATACACTGTAAGTGCAGCTAACTGACTGACTGTTCTGCCTAATCTATCTAACTCAAATCAAATGACACTGTCTCTCTCTCTCTCTATCTCTCAGCACACCGGAACACACACTACACAGGGCCGCCGTGCAGGCGGCCTTATATAGTGTGGGGTGTGTACTAAATCCCCTGAGCCATAATTGGCCAAAGCCACCCTGGCTTTGGCCAATTACAGCTCTCTCTACTGACGGCGCTGTGATTGGCCAAGCATGCGGGTCATAGTGCATGCTTGGCCAATCATCAGCCAGCAATGCACTGCGATGCCGCAGTGAATTATGGGCCGTGACGCGCCACACGAATTTAGCGCGAACGGCCCATAACGTTCGCAATTCGGCGAACGATCGAACAGCCGATGTTCGAGTCGAACATGGGTTCGACTCGAACACGAAGCTCATCCCTACTCCCTAGCTAGGGCTTTAAAATCCTCAAATTGTTTAATTGTATCTGCTCTGAGTTCTGCCTTAAGTTTGGCTGCCGTTTGTATTATCTTCCCCCTGATCACCGGTTTGTGTGCCGCCCATATCAGTTCTGGTGAAATGTCTGAGGTTGTGTTGAATCAAAAATATTCCTTAATTGATTCCTCTAAAATTGTACACTGAATTGGATCACTAAGTATGGATTCCTGCAATCTCCAACGTGGGGGGTTATTGCACCCTAAGGGCTTCTTCATAACCAAAGTTACCATCGAGTGGTCCGAAAGGGGTGAATCTACAATCTTGGATCTCAGTATCAAGGGGATCGTATATGAACGCGTGAATATGTGGTCAATCCTGGCATAAGAGCCATGAGGAGCAGAGTAATGTGTGTAATCTTTGACGTGAGGGTTAGTTTCCCTCCAAATGTCTATTAGACCTTCATCATGCAATATTTTTGCTATTTGGACACTTTGCCTAGAGGGACGTTTGGGTTTTGGTTTACCAGAGCCAGTTGATCCCAAAGAGAAGGAGAAATCAAAAGCCATATTAGTATCTCCGCCAAAGAAGATTGTGCCTTTTAAATGAGGTCGTAACTTGATCATCAGAGATTCGAAAAATACTTTCTGCCCCTTGTTAGGGGCATAGTATGGGAAAAATGTATATAATTCCCCATCAATGTTTCCTGAGACCAAAATAAAATGTCCCAGTGGATCTGTAACAACTTCTGGCTGTGAGATATTAATATGTTTTGTGAAGCAAATTGCTACGCCCCTTGATTTTGTAGATGCGGAGGACAAAAAGAATTGGGGATAATGATGATGCAAGAATTTAGTTTGGTAAGATATGGGGAAATAGGTTTCTTGTAAAAAGAGAATGTCGGCATGCATGGACTTATAAAGTTAAAAAATCTTCCTACGTTTGATGGGGGAGTTCAAGCCCTGGGTATTATGTGAAATAATTTGAAGGGAGGGGGTTGTAGTAGGCCATTCAGTCATGATGTGTACTGTGTAGCACTATGATTGGAGGGAGCATCTTACCTGGTTGAGAAGGGGATTCTGCCTCAAATGGAAGAGATACTATGGCACTTACCAAGGCGAGACCTGGGAGGAGAGACCGTAGGCGGAACCGGAGCCTGGGAGCACTCATTAGCTTAGAGTATAAGAAGGAAGAGAGAGTGGTGAAAAAGAAAAGAAAGTATATTCGTTATTATGCACAGAAACATTTCACTTTTTTTAACTGCATTATGATATGGTTCCATAATGTAGACTCGGGGGTCCCCAGACCCCCCCCATTCCTGAGGTAGGATGGACTAGCCATTCTAAACCTCTTAACCTGAGAGGACCAACTCCCCACTAGTAGGGCAGCCAGCCAGGGTGCCAGGGGCAAAAATTTCACTCCTGGGACCTACTAGGGGCGCATTGAAACCACCACGGCCCCGTCACCATTGTTACATGACTATTGTACATTAACTAGCGAACAAAATCATTAAAGATCAAAAAAGAATCAGAACGACCCTCTTGAAAGTTAAACCTTATCTTAACTAGGTAACCAGAACTTTTGAGGAAGCGATCCTTCCCCCCTGGGCCCCAACCACCAACGGAGGGGCCCAGGGGGGAGAGACCATGCTCCCATCGGGGACTCCGACACAGCCTATAACCAAATATGATCGAGACCTCACGGCCTAATGGGAGGCATCAACCTTAAAACATTGGCAATTACATTTCGCCTCCATGACTTTACTGACTAAAATATTGTGAACTGTTTGTACCTACAGAAAAAATCATTGGCAGTTCATCAGGCATCTTGTACACCTATGATAGCTCCAACGAGGGGAGAAGTGTGTCCAGGGGATATATATTGAGATAGGGTGTCACGGTTGTATATGGCACAATACCATTAGGAAGTGGTCCCTTTGATCCCTCATCCCCCACCCCTAACGCCCAATGGAGTGAGATGAGCTTCCTCCATTTTGAGTCAAACAGTAAGCCCGCGGGTGTTCTGGAGACCCGTCTAGTGAATGACAAAATGATCTTGGTGGCTTCATCTCAGTAATGAACTGTGGAGCCTGAAAAGAACGTCCGCAATGGCAGACTGGACAAAGGGAAAAGAGAAAAACTGGAACCAAAAAAGGATCCATGTGTTCCCTCAGATCTCAGGGCGGGATGATTTCTTTAGAGCGTTTGGAGCTCTGCTTGAACCAAATAGGTTGTAAAGGACTTGCCGGAGGTGGACACTTTGTTGATGATGGAGTGCTCCTTCCTGCCTGGGGATGAATCGGATCTTGCGGTATTATACCCAATTGAAGAAGCAAACGTTCCCCTTCTGCCAACGATGAAAAGACAAAACTTTTATTTCTATATGAGAAGTACAGTCTCGGGGGGAATGACCATCGATATGTTATAGCTCTCTCTGCCAAAAGTTGTAGCAAAGGTTTCAGAGAACGTCTCTTCTGCACTGTATATGGCGATAAGTCGGCGAAGATTTGTATTTTGTGGCCTAATAAATTTAGGTTGTCTGTTCCTCTTGCTCTCCTCATTATTTCTTCCTTCACAGCAAAATAGTGGGGCTTCACAATGATGTCTCTTGGAAGACCATCAGAGCGGGGGGGTTGCAGAGCTCTGTGTGCTCTGTCCGGTTCCATGCGATGTTCTGCTATATCTGGAATGAGGTCCTTCATCAAGGTTTTTACTGCAGAATGGACATCTTTTTCAGTTTCAGGAAGGCCACGAATTCGAAAATTGTAACGTCTTGAACGATTTTCGAGGTCATTGATTTTGGCAAGAGCAGTTTCAAGTTGGTCTTGCATGTCTTGTAATCTGTCTGAATTTTGGATTATAAGGGCAACTGCTTGGTCTGCTCTCTTTTCAATAAAATCTATTCGCTGCCCCAATTACTGCAGATCTGCATGAATGAAGGAGGTTATTTGAGCAGCATTCATGGCCAGACTCTTAGAGAGCAGTTGGGAGAAAGCTTCCATCATGGAAGGAAAGTCAGTGGGGACAGGGGAGGTATTAGACGCCTCCGTTACTGAGAGTAAAAGGCCTGTGTGAGGGTCTAACATAGGGGCGGAGGGAAGACTGCTCTGTAACCTGCCCAGCAGGGACTCTGTGGAGGCAGGGGAAGCTCCCAAAGGCAGAGGAGGGAAATCGGTACCTGGGGAGAGTGGAGACCGAACGTCCTGATCTGCAATTGAATCCTCATCTTCCCCTGTGCTGCATGTGCCTCGTGTAGCCGCCGCCATCTTTGCGTAGCTGACCGGGCCGGGCACCGCGGTCACCTGGCTGGTTGAGTTTCTCCTGGCTTGTGCCGTTGTTCCCTACGGGTTCTGGGGGTACTCCCCCGCGTATGTAGCCCGGTGTGATGATCGTGTGGTCGCTCCTTTAGCTCCGGTGACTAATGCAGGGCCGTGGTGGAGCGGAGCTTCAGTGACTCGCGGCCATCTTGGAAGCTGCCTCTCATGCGCTTTTGAAAATTTTTTTCTATATTGTGAAAGATAATATTATGCGGAGTAAATTGATACCCAGCATGTCACGCTTCAAAATTGCGCCCGCTCGTTGAATGGTGACAAACTTTTACCCTTAAAAATCCCTATAGGCGATGTATAAAAAATTCTACAGGTTGCATGTTTTCAGTTACAGAGGAGATCTAGGGCTAGAATTATTGCTCTCACTCTGATCGTGGTGATACCTCACATGTGTCGTTTGAACACCGTTTTCATATGCGGGCGCAACTTACGTATGCGTTCACTTCTGCACGTGAGCTCAGCGGGACGGTTCTCGTTAAAAAAAAAAATATTTATTTTTTCTTATTTATTTTACTTTTTATTCTTTATTTTTACACTGTTCTTTTTTTAAAAAGTGTAACCATCACTTGTAATAGAAAAAAAGCATGACAGGACCTCTTAAATATAAAATCTGGGGTCAAAAAGACCACAGATCTCATATTTACACTAAAATGCAATAAAAAAATAAATAAATGTCATTTGAAAAATTAAAAAAAATGTCCCTTTAAGAGCTATGGGTGTGGGGGCCATCTTACCGTGACTCAGCTCTATACCACACAGGGAGAAGGATCCGATCACCTCTGCTGCTGCTGGTGGCTCTGGTAAGCGGTGGAGGGCACTGGAGGGGCCCCCTCTCCCGCCACTGATAAAAGTGATCTTGTGGCGAATCCGCCGCTGACACCACTTTTATCTGAAAGCCGAGCGGCCGCTGAAGAAGTGGATACTGGGGTTATGGCAGCTAGCTACTGCCATAACAAAGTATAACAACGTATAACCACGGTGGGAGGTTGGCAAGTGGTTAATATGTCTGAGATTCCATTTAGGTAACAGGTCTGAACAATTTTTAAACAATAACTCAATGCTCATGGGAAAAAATAGCAAATTAAAAAAAATGTATATTATTGATGCACCAATACCAGTTTTTTAAGACCGTGTACAAGTACCAATACGTTTTTGCAAGAACTCGCCGATACCAATTACTGATACCTATTTTTAGTGTCATATGATTTTTTTTTAGGGGTCATTCACACCATAAATGTGTGAAAACTGATGTGAAAACCGCACATATTTCACTTGCAGAGACATCAGTTTCACACCAGTTTTCATGTGCTTTTCAGTGAGTTTTTACAGTCTGTTCACATATGTGCAGGCCAGCCGCAGTGCAATTTCAGTCAGGTTCAGGTGCAATTTTCTACTCTCATACACTACAATTCACATTGGAATCGCACCTGAACCGCTGAATGAAATCGCACTGGACCGGGCTTTGAAATCACACTGCAAACCGGCCTGCACATACTGTATGTGAACTGAGTCTGAAGGTATTGGTTTTAGTATTGGTGCATTTGCACGAGTACAAGTATTTGTGCAAATGCTTCGTATCTGCACCAATACAGGTATTGGAATCTTTATTGGTGCAACGCTATAGTGTATACAATTGCAACACAAGTCATATTGTAATTGAATGCTATTGAAAATTACCTTTCATTTTCCATCTGCATCTCTGTAATTTTCTGTAAAATGCAAAGCAATATTGAGCATTGACTCCACCCTACTAGTTTTGTCATACATGGTGTCACCCCCGATGACGTCATGTATGAAAAAACTAGTAGGGTGGAGTCTATGCTCAATACACCACACTAGTTTATTTGTGATCTGCAGATTCTTTCAACCCAGGACTTTTTAATCCATGTTTTGTTGGACTTGTGGATAATTTCAATAAACCACCACAGTTTTACACTATGTGGCTTTCTTTCTCTTCATTTATATTACATCCATGAGAGTGAAAGGAAAGGGAGAAACAAGAAAGCTTGGCTTCAGCGCAATTTTCATTTATATCCAGTGGATGGATCCTCTAGGATGTGTGAATTTATGTCTTACTAGGGTCCTATAATCTGGAGTCCATTATTCGGTATTCGGTAAGGGCACGTCTTTTATTATTATGATGGAAGGTGCACTTTGGGTGTTTCTGTCATCTACTATGCCACGAGATACGATTTCAAGGATTTCTTCTTTTTTTGGACACTTTGTGGACTGATCACCATTATTCAATTATTATATTGTTCACAAGTTATTAACTTGACAATCTTTCTGTTTTTCATGTTTTTACACAAAGTGTTCTGTTGTGTGACTGCCAGCTGCTTTTTGATTATTCGCCACTACTTTTCACCTTGCGCAATTACTACATTTCTTTTTCTATAATGCAATATGGTAGCCTGGAGGTGCACAGATGGTATATGGAATGCCCCCAGAAATGTAATTTCCTGCTTGTGTGACTGGTTCACTGATTTTCCCAGAAGTCTTCACTAAGTCAGGTTTTGAGCATCCCCTGCAACATAAATGTCATTTTCGGTGAGATCCTCCCAAGGGGAAATCATATCGAAAGGGATGCAGACCCTTCTACTTTTCTCATTAGAGCCATGCAGGTGCAGCAACTGATTAATAATTATAAAATCACTTCCATACAGATTCACTCAGCACATGGGCACAGAGAAAACAAACAGCTATTTCTCAAGAATAACAAAAGGTAGGAATCTGCAACAAAATTTGTTAAAATCTTAGAAATGTACATTGATCACCTAGAGGAGAATATCCTTTTCTCAACAAAAGTGGAGTTACTACTTTCGCTGCCAGCTCCTGTCTGGCTGTCAAATGCAAGACTCTGCTGGTGCCAGATTACTTGCACTTAACATCAGTAACAGAAGCCCCCCTCCCCCCCCACACACACACACACACATGTGCCCCTCTGCCATGTATGCCAGGCTCTGCTTGGCCATCTGCAGGCTCGGGATCAGCATAGTGGGTGGCGCCTGGTAGGGGGGAGGAAGCTCAGCGGACACACATCTGCTCTCCTCCCCCTTTTGTTGCTGCCCTGGAAGCAATGTGTAAAAACATCAGTTCCAGGTTCTCCTGTCAGTGTCCCTAGGAAAGAATCTATCTGCCATTGTAAAATTTTCAGCGGGAGTGACGTGGTTAAAAAGAACTTGTTACCAGATCTCACATTTCAACAACAATCTTTCCATAAGATTACACTGTATTTAAATTGAATGTACTTTAACCCTTTTGCTGCCACATCTGTTGTTGAATTTTTTACACACATGATTAAAAATAATTTTAGCCCTGAAGATTACATAAAACCCCCAAAACATTATTTATTTTCTGAAAGTGGATACCCTAGAGAATAAAATAGTAGTCGTTTTTTTATGTCACACGATATCACTGCAAAATCTCAGTAAAAAATACACTAATTTTAATATTAGGGCACACAAACGCAATAAATTACCCAATTTCCTGATAAAATATAAAATACGAGGTTGCACCAAGTAAATAAATACCCAACATGTCAAACCTTAAATTTGTGTGTGCCCGTGAAATGGCCTACAAATTTCGGTACCCTATGTTTTCCATAGGCTACAGCTCCCCATAGGTCATCAGTTTAGCGTTACGGAGGAGGTCTGGTGCTAGAAATATTGCTCTCTCTCCCACGTGCACGGTGATGTAACATGTGTGTAATGCCCCCTACACACGATCGGACATTGATCGGACATTCCGACAACAAAATCCATTGATTTTTTCAGACGGATGTTGGCTCAAACTTGTTTTGCATACACACGGTCGAACAAAGTTGTCGGAATTTCCGACTGCCAAGAATGCGGTGACGTACACCACGTACGACGAGACTAGAAAAGGGCAGGTCCGAACCAAGCACGGCACCCTTTGGGCTCCTTTTGCTAATCTCGTGTTAGTAAAAGTTTAGTGACAGACGATTCACGCTTTTTCAGACTCGTGGCTTTCAGATCGTTTTCTGCTGTTCAGTTTGTGTTTGTGGGTTTGTATCTGCTCTTCAGTGCGTGCAGTGAGTTTGCATTGATTTATCATTGTGTTCTTGTTCGTTCGTTACTGATTTTCAGGTCGCTCTTCACAGGTCTTGCTGTTCTTCAGTGCGTTCTGTTACTTCGTTCTGAGCAGCCGACCATTTTCTAGCCATGTTGCGTATACATACTCCTCGTAGAGTTCGTGCTGTGCAGGGGCTTGGTGTTGGGGTCCTGACCTTGACACAAGTCCAGTCCATGAACAGGGTGGGGAGGAGTTCATGGACCAAGAATTGGTTGCTCCAGCATGACCAGTTCTGTCATATGCCTTTGCTCCGTGAGAATAATCCTGATGATTTCAGGAACTTTCTCCGGATGACAGACCCCGTATTTCACCGTTTGTTGGCTTTGCTGACCCCTTATATTAGCAGGCAGGATACCTGCATGAGGCAAACCATCACTCCGGAGCAGAGACTAGTTGCCACCCTGCGGTACTTGGCGACGGGGAGAAGCCTGCAGGACCTCAAGTTCTCAACAGGCATCCCCCCCCAGGCTCTGGGGATCATTATCCCAGGGACCTGTTCTGCCATCATTCAGGTCCTGCAGAAGGAGTATATTAAGGTAAGATTTTTATCCTTTAACATCACATTTTATTGTATTTAATGTTTGATAATATATTGTATTTCTTTCCTCATTCCCTAATTACCATGATTGTAATATGCTGTGAATGTCCCCTTTGTCCTCATGCATGCTGGATTTTTCTGTATTTTTTTTTTTGTCCTTCATACATATTTGCCTTCACTTACCTCCCCAGCATGCTCTCCTGGCCCTATATTCACCTCATGTAGTCACTTAACAATGTATTTTATCAGCTCCATAGTAGTGCTTTACCCTAAATACCCCCTAAAATGTTTTAAAATGTGATTTGTGCTTTAAATTCTGGCAGAGTGCCAGAGGCTTTTTTTTGGGTCCCCAAATCATTTGGAACCCTCCCTCCCCCCAACTGCTAAGTCAGCTGATACCAATTCTCTATCTATCCTCAATCATCTATCTGCTGACTTTGCCAAACCCATACACACTATACCCATCTCTTTTGTGGTCATATTTATGGATGAATTGCCCAAAGCATTTTATTGCAAGGGCCTGCCTGAATACTTTCAAATGGTACTGTTTAAAGTTTGTGTATCCTATTATTATCTTGATAGGTAATAGCAGAATTTCCAAATATGCTCAAATGTGCACAATGTGTATTTATATCTTTGTATTATGACACTTCTTACCTGTCCAGTGGGCTGCCAATAGTGTAACTAAGGAGGTGCTGGCCAAAGTAATACATATTATTTAGGCATTCATCTCTCAATAAGGTGGAGAGGGTTACCTGTCCAAGAGCCCCCCCCCCCTAAAATGTTATAAATGGCCCATGGGGGGGGGGGGGAGTTGATAGGTGTACCTTATACTTTGGTCTTTAAAAACTCCCTCAAATAAATGTTATCTTGATGTTGGCCAAGAATGTTTTGTCTAATCTGCTTTCCATGTTTATGTGCAAAATGACTAATTTTTTTGTCGTTTGACTCCACAGTTTCCTTGCACGCCACAGGAATAGCAGACTGTGGCCTCCCACTTTGCCCAGCGGTGGGACTTTCCTAACTGCGGAGGGGCAATTGATGGGAAACACGTCCACATTGTCCCACCACCCAACTTGGGGTCATACTATTTCAACTATAAGGGGTTCAATAGTATTGTGATGTTGGCGGTGGTGTCGGCTACTTTCGAGTTCCTGTATGTGGACGTGGGGAAGAATGGCCGGATGTCCGATGGTGTGGTCATTGCCCAGACGGAGTTCTACATGCGTCTCCAGAATGTGATGCCCATGAACATGAAAGTTGCTATTTTAAACTGGACAACAGTTAACAAAAGCACATGGAGCAGCACGAACCTAATAAATATAAAGAATAGGAACACAGCATAGCTACTTACTTTTTTGCAGCACTCTCCTGATTCTTCTGTACTGCTCGTGCTCCCTTAATTTGAGGTCCGACCACCGCTTCCTGAGCTGATCTTTCGATCGCTGTACCCCGAAATTCCGGTGCAGACTCTTGACCACTTTCACCATGATCTTGGCCCTTCTGACATTGGGGTTGGGGTAAGGTCCATACTTCCCATCATAGTCGGCCCTCTTCAAGATGTCGACCATCTCCACCATCTCCCCAAAGGACATATTCAATGCCTTAAATGTCTCTTCAGGGATCGTTTTAGGCTCCAGGCTTTACTCCTCCTCCTCCTCCTCCTTGTTGGTGTAATTATCAGACACCTGCTGTGTCTCCACCATGTGCTCTTCCCCCACTGCGCCAAACGAGAAGGGGCAGGGAATAGAATAGAAAGAACGTCAGGGGCAGTTGGAGGTTCACGCATGCGCAGTGTCTATAAAGCGTAACATGCGTGCATAGTACGTACGATCTGTGAGCGGAGGAAGGAGTATCGGAGGCGTGATAACGAAGGTAACATCTAAACTTGGGCCTATACTGCTTCTAAACTGAGGCCTATATTGTAACATGATTAGTAGAGTTTTGCCTGACATTAGGGTTTGTCTTGTGTCTTGCAGAGAAAATGGATGGCTTCAATGACCACAACTTCCTCCCCCAGTTCATAGATAAATACAGGGAGCTGCCCTGTCTGTGGCAGGTGAAACACCCGCATTATAATCATAAACAAAAGAGGCAGGCAGCGCTGGAGAAACTGCTGGAGTTGGTAAAGCCGGTGGTCCCCACGGCAACCATCCCCTATTTAAAAGCCAAAATTGGTGGCCTGAGAAGCACTTATCTTAGGGAGCGCAAGAAGGTCACAGATTCCCAGAGATCTGGAGCTGCAGCAGATGACGTTTATGTCCCCAGGCTGTGGTACTATGAGAGACTGCGATTTCTGTCAGACCAGACTGGAGTCAGGGAATCCCTCTCAACCCTTCCTTCCACTCTACCTTCCACCCCAGCTGAGGCTTCTGATGTCCAGCCTGGGACTTCCAGCCAGGAAGAAGTGGAGGAGCCCAGCTGGAGCCAGGTATAGCATTCTTCTACAGATTTCTGGGCAAGCAATAAATGATGTTTACTAGATGTTATTATTGATCACTAATTGCTAATTTAATAAAGTGTTTTACATATCAATAGACAGTAGTGGGCAAAAATAATTGGGACAAGAATGAAAAATGCTGGGCTCAGCATGATAGTCTGTTATATTTGTTAACATTCAATTTGCAACAGTCATGAGGTGAAAATTGTGTGTAATTGATGAATAAAAAACTAAAACTATGTCCCTTTTTCATACACAGGAAGACCTCAGCCAGGAGGAGGCTCTAGAATGTGCCACACAGGAGGAGGCTGTGGAATGTGGCAGCCAGGAGGAGGCGGGGGTTAGTGGCAGCCAGGAGGAGGCGGGGGTTAGTGGCAGCCAGGAGGAGGCGGGGCTAAGTGGCAGCCAGAAGAAGCCCAGAGACCAGTAGGAGCCTGACAGAATCGCAGGTTCCTCCCCTCCGCCTTCCAAGCAAAAGACCTAGGAAGGGGAGTCACGTGCAGGATTTAGCACTCAGGCTCATTCAGGAGGCTTCTGCATCCCTCAGAGCCACCCCCACTCCTGAAGAGGCCTTTGCCTGCATGGCCGCCACCAAACTGCAGGGCATGCAGGAGGGCCAACGCCTCCTGTGTGAGGACCTTCTTTATAAAATCCTAACTAAGGGGGTGAGGGGCGAAATTACACCCAATACCCACCTGAGTGAGTTGGACCATCCTCCTCCTCCTGCCACAACTCCACCACCAGAGCCACAGCGTGGAAGGAAGCGTGGAAGGAAGACCAGGGAGTGATGACCCTGGGTTCAGTCTTGTCTGGCAAAAGATGCAGGCTCTTGTATGGCCACAGCCTGGGGACACAGATGTCATCTGCTGCTTTCAGGATCTCTGGGACTTCTGGACCAGACTACCCTCCCTTATATATGGACTCCTCAGGCCACCAATTTTGCAGTAAAATTATTGATGTGTGCCCTGGGGGTCAAAGGCTTCACCAATTTCTGCTGTTTCTCCAGCGTTGTCTCCCTCTTTCTTTGGTTAGGACGCCTTAATAAAGGATTTTGTGTTTCAATTATACTTGCCTATGTGTGTTTTCCTTCAAAAAGGACAGTTTGTTTGTGAGGATTCAGGTACATTTCAAAAATACAATGTGAAATTAACAAGAGACACCAACACCAAACAATCTCATTGAGATTAAATAATACAAGATAATAATGGTGTTGTGGTAACTTGACACACAAAACACACACAAAAATATTCTGGAGTAAAACAAAAACAAAAAAATCATCCTTGAAAAAAATACAAAACAAAAATAAAAAAACCCAAAATGTTGTCAGATGTGACAAATCCAAATATATTGAGTGAATCACGATAAATAATAAAGAAAGAAGTTTGTAAGAACTCTGTGTGAATATCAGCAGCTAAACTACTTCATCCTTCTAGCATTATAAAGAAGAGACTGCGCTGCATTAACCACTTCCATACAGGGCATTTTCACCCCCTTCCTGCCCAAGCCAATTTTCAGCGCTGTTGCACTTTGAATAACAATTGCGCGGTCATACTACACTGTACCCAAATGAAATTTTTATAATTTTTTCCCCTCTAATAGAGCTTTCTTTTGGTGGTATTTGATCACCCCTGCGTTTTTTATTTCTTGTGCTATAAAGAAAACAAGAGTGACAAGTTTGAAAAAAAACACAATATTTTTTACTTTTTGCTATAATAAGTATCCAAATTTTTTTTTTTTTTAAACAAATTTTTTCCTCAGTTTAGGCCGATACGTATTCTTCTACATATTTTTGGTAAAAAATATCGCAATAAGCATATATTTATTGGTTTTCGCAAAAGTTATAGCGTCTACAAAATAAGGGGATAGATTTATAGCATTTTTATTATTATTTTTTTTTTTTACTAGTAATGGCGGCGATCTGCGATTTGTATCATGACTGCGGTATTGCGACGCACACATCGGACAATTTTGACACATTTTTGGGACCATTCACATTTATACAGCGATCCGTGCTGTAAAAATGCATTGATTACTGTATAAATGTGACTGGTAATGAAGGGCTTAACCAGGAGGGGGCGCTGTAGGGGTTAATGTGTTGCTAGGGAATGATTCTAACTGTGGGGGGGGGGGATTCAGAAGGGGAGGAGACCGATCGGTGTTCCTCTGTACAAGGAACACGCCATCGGTCTCCTCCCATCTGACAGGACGTGGATCTGTGTGTTCACACACACAGATCCACGGTCCTGCTCGGTTACCGGGCAATCGCGGATGCCCGGCGGACATCGCGGCTGCCGGGCACCGGGACCCGAGCGATGCGGCGGGCGCGGGCGCGCCCCTGGGCTGCCTGGAAGGCTGCGCCATCATATGACGGCGGCCCAGAACAACAGCTGCACCGTCCCGCCGTCATATGACGGCGGGCGGGCAGCAAGTGGTTAAACAATTTTTTAACATTGCAGCCTGACGAAAGTGCTCTATCCATACCGAACGCTAATTTTTTCATCTTGGAATTTCTTCTGAGCATGCGTAGCACTTTGTGCGTCGGAATTGTCCACACACGGTCGGAATTGACACGATCGGATTTTGTTGTCGGAAAATTTTATAGCCTGCTCTCAAACTTTGTATGTCGTAAAATCCGATGGAAAAAGTCCGATAGAGCCCACACACGGTCGGATTTTCCGACAACACGCTCCGATCGCACATTTTCTGTCGTGTGTACGGGGCATAGCATGTGCATAACATGTGTGTAACATGTTACACACATGTGTGTAACGTGTGCCAAAATTTGTTTTCACAAGTAGGCTCCCCGAAGCAAGCAATTACGTTAATACATGCATATACTGTATGTGGGGGTGGGGGGGGGCTCAAACATTTTTGGGGGGGGGTTTATGTGCTTGGGTGTAATTTTAATTTTTGCTATTTAAAAAACTTTTTTTTACTTTAGGTTTTTTTTTTCATCATATAGGGGACAAAAAGTCCCCCATGTGATAATAATTTTTGGGTGACCAGTTCTCTTTAACCACTTCAGCCCCGGAAGGATTTGTCCCCTTAATGACCAAGGCATTTTTTGTGATATGGCACTGCATCTCTTTAAATGACAACTGCGCGGTCGTACGACATTGTACCCAAACAAAATTGACGTCCTTTTTTTCCCTACAAATAGAGCTCTCTGTTGGTGGTATTTGATCACCTCCGCGGCTTTTATTTATTTGCGCTTTAAACAAACAAAGAGCGACTTTTTTTTTTACTTTTTGCTATAATACATATCCAAAATAAGTAAATAAATTTGCACATCAGTTTAAGCTGATATATATTCTTCTACATATTTTTGGTAAAAAAAATGTAATAGGCGTATATTAATTGGTTTGTGCAAAACTTATCACGTCTACAAACTATGGGATAGATTTAGGAACTTTTATTTTTTTTATTGTTTTTTTACCCCAAATGACACTTTTTGGGGACCAGTGACAATATTACATTGATTAGTGCTATAAAAATGCACTGATCAATGTAAAAATAACACTGGCAGAAAGGGGTTAACATTAGGGGCGAACTGGGTTAACTGTATTCCCTGGGTGTGTTCTAACTGTAGGGGGATGGGCTGGCAGCAGGGGTGGACTGACAACTCACGGGGCCCCCAGGCAATAGGAGATTATGGGGCCCCCGGGCAAAAGGAGATTATGGGGCCCCCAGGCAATCGGAGATTATGGGGCCCCCAGGCAATCGGAGATTATGGGGCCCCCAGGCAATCGGAGATTATGGGGCCCCCAGGCAATCGGAGATTATGGGGCCACACAGTATACACACACACACCCACACACAATATACACACACAGAATACACTTACACACACTGAAAAAGGTACTGGAGACCCGGGGCAGCTAGAATCTTGGGATTTTTAAAAAAACACATATTTTTACATACTGTCCCTGGTTTTATTGAGGCTGGCAACCCTGATGGGGCCCCTAAGTGGCATGGGGCCCTCGGGCAGTGCCCGAATGGTCAGTCCGCCCCTGGCTGGCAGGGACATGACAGAGATCACTGTCCCTTATCACTGGGGACAGTAGCTTTTTGTCGTGTGTCCTGTCAGAACGGGGATTCGCCTTGTTTACAAAGGCAGATCCCCATTCTGCCTTTATACTAGGTGATCGCGGGTCGCAGGCGGACATTGAGTCCGCCCGACCCGCGGGTACACTCGTGTGCAGCGGGAGCAAGAGAGCGCGGCGGCACGCGCCTGCCTGCTATCATATTGCATTACATTCTTTTCCAGGTCATGCTGGCCAGGTCGCTTTCCAGGTCAGCAACAAGGAGCGGAGGAGAGCGGACACGTGTGCTCCATTCTGCTCCCTCCCCTCTTCTCGGCGGCACCCACTATGCCTGTCCTGGGCATACAGATGGGCAAGCAGAGCCCGGGATAGGTGGCGGGAGCGAGCATTCAGGGGGGCAATACTGGGGGTGTGTGGAATCGATCGTGCAGCAGCACAGCTGCCTGAATGCTTCCACCTAACAGGCAGGAGTCTGCATCCACTGAGAATGTGTGTAAACCCCCCTTGGTCGGTACGACGTACGAACCTGTCAGCAAAAGGATTACAGCATATTTCTACTTTTGCAGCAAAATTAGGATAACATCTATGTAATATTTGTTACATGTTTCCATTCACATAGTGCAAAATATTCATTATTAATTTTAAAATATTGTTTGATAATTATTAACAATTTAAAATGGAAGCTTACCTTTCTTAGATACTCTTCTGATAACTTCAGCACTGAACAATCCTTTTAGTTCTCTTTATTTTTAGGGGAATGGGCAACTGTATTTGCCATAATTAACCTTGTTTGTACTGGGCTGGCAGATCTTCATTATCCTTACAGTCAGCCACGAGGCCTTCTCGCAAGAAAACAGGTAAGAAATAGATTTTTATTTTATTTTTGGTATGCTGTGTGAATGGGAACACAAAACAAACATATAATAGAGTGTTCTCAAACGTCACTGAAAAAAAAAGTGAGCATGTGAGCATGTTATTTACCTGTAATAGCCTCACTTGTATAGACATTCAAAAACCTAGAGACTGCTACTGGATACCAGCATCTGGAATGTCATGTCAGCAGCCCCAGTAGACTCAGAACTGTCACTCAAGTGACTTTTTATAGTATTACCCTATGTTGCTCCCCCAGCTGCTACATACAAGGTTATATATGGAGGTGAAGGGTGGAGGAGCTGGACCAGCACAGACAGCATTTAGACAGTCCCAGAAGAGGAGAAGGCTATGGTATGCAAGGAGGTAAGGGCTGTGCAAGGGAGTCAACTCTTTCTGGAGTGTTAACCTACAAAGTTCAGAGGCTTACTGTAAGTCAATAAAAAGAAAAGTAAAATGCATTTGATTACATCCTCAACATTTCCAGAATTTGACCCTTCCTGACTAATGACACCACAAAGCAACTTATTCACTCCTTGGTTATTTCTCACCTTGACTACTGCAACTCTCTCCTTAATGGCCTACCCCTACGCAGGCTATCCCCCCCATCTGTCTATTATGAATGCTGCTGCTAGATTAATACACCTCACTAACCGATCTGGCTTCTCTCTGCCAATCCCTTCACTGGCTTCCCCTTCCCCACCGTATAAAATTCAAAATACTAACCACAACATACAAGGCCATCCACAACATCGTCCCCATCTACATCACTAACCACATCTGCAGATATCGCCCAAATCATCCCCTCCACTCCTCCCAGGACCTCCTGCTCTCTAGCTCCCTTGTTACCTCCTCCCATGCTCGCCTTCAGGACTTCTTCAGAGCCTCTCCCATCCTCTGGAACTCCCTTCCCCGGTATGTCCGATCAGCCCCTAACCTGTCCACCTTTAAGAGGTCCCTGAAAACTCACTTATTCAGGGAAACCTACCCCACACCTACCTAACAACTGTCCCCGAGCCACCCCCATCAAATCGTTCCCTGCATCTATTACCTTTTGTGCCACCACCCCCTCCTTTAGATTTTAAGCTCCATGCGCAGGGCCCTTCTATTCCTTCTGTATTGAACTGTACTGTAATTGTGCCATCCCCCCCTCTACATTGTAAAGCTCTGTGTTAACTATTGGCGCTATATACAGTGGGGCAAAAAAGTATTTAGTCAGCCACCAATTGTGCAAGTTCTCCCACTTAAAAAGATGAGAGAGGCCTGTAATTGTCATCATAGGTATACCTCAACTATGAGAGACAAAATGTGGAAACAAATCCAGACAATCACATTGTCTGATTTTTGAAAGAATTTATTTGCAAATTATGGTGGAAAATAAGTATTTTGTCAATATCAAAAGTTCATCTCAATACTTTGTTATATATCCTTTGTTGGCAATGACAGAGGTCAAACATTTTCTGTAAGTCTTCACAAGGTTGTCACACACTGTTGCTGGTATGTTGGCCCATTCCTCCATGGAGATCTCCTCTAGATCAGTGATGTTTTGGGGCTGTCGCTGGGCAACACGGACTTTCAACTCCCTCCAAAGGTTTTCTATGGGGTTGAGATCTGGAGACTGGCTAGGCCACTCCAGGACCTTGAAATGCTTCTTACGAAGCCACTCCTTCATTGCCCAAGCGGTGTGTTTGGGATCATTGTCATGCTGAAAGACCCAGCCACGTTTTATCTTCAATGCCCTTACTGATGGGAGGAGGTTTGCACTCAAAATCTCACGATACATGACCCCATTCATTCTTTCATGTACACAGATCAGTCGTCCTGTTCCCTTTGCAGACAAACAGCCCCAAAGCATGATGTTGCCACCCCCATGCTTCACAGTAGGTATGGTGTTCTTTGGTTGCAACTCAGCATTCTCTCTCCTCCAAACACGACAAGTTTCTACCAAACAGTTCTACTTTGGTTTCATCTGACCATATGACATTCTCCCAATGCTTTTCTGGATCATCCAAATGCTCTCTAGCAAACCTCAGATGGGCCCGGACATGTACTGGCTTAAGCAGGGGGACACGTCTGGCACTGTAGGATCTGAGTCCCTGGCGGCGTAGTGTGTTACTGATGGTAGCCTTTGTTACGTTGGTCCCAGCTTTCTGCAGGTCATTCACTAGGTCCCGTGTGGTTCTGGGATTTTTGCTCACCATTCTTGTGCTCATTTTGTGCTCACACCAAGCTGCTTGCCTATTGCAGATTCAGTCTTCCCAGCCTGATGCAGGTCTACAATTTTTTTTCTGGTGTCCTTCGACAGCTCTTGGTCTTCACCATAGTGGAGTTTGGAGTGTGACTGAGGTTGTGGACAGGAATCTTTTATACTGATAACAAGTTCAAACAGGTGCCATTAATACGGGTAATGAGTGGAGGACAGAGGAACCTCTTAAAGAAGAAGATACAGGTCTGTGAGAGCCAGAAATCTTGCTTGTTTGTAGGTGACCAAATACTTATTTTTCCACCATAATTTGCAAATAAATTCTTTCAAAAATCAGACAATGTGATTGTCTGGATTTGTTTCCACATTTTGTCTCTCATAGTTGAGGTATACCTATGATGACAATTACAGGCCTCTCTCATCTTTTTAAGTGGGAGAACTTGCACAATTGGTGGCTGACTAAATACTTTTTTGCCCCACTGTAAATCGTGTATAATAATAATTTGATTCTTCTGTTCTTATAAATGCATTTATGTTAGTCACAGTGTCTCTTTAAAGCCAAAGTAAACTCTCTCAGACAACATTATCTATTTTTAATCTTTATGCTGCTAGCATTAGTAAATAGACAGGAAGGTATGTTATATTTACTGGTTTTAACCTATTTTTTTTTTTTTACATTCTCTCAGTTGCTTCCTGGTTTCTGGCCTAGGCTAAAATGATGTCATACATCCCAGGAGTCTTCATAGGCATTTTTTTTCATCTGGAGGAGGGGCTTTCTTAGATAAGCACACATTCCTGCATGAATGCCTGAGCTAAGAGCAGATGGATTACAGGAAGTAAACACTACATGGATCATCTGCCCTTATTTATGATTGCTTTCAATATTTAAAATGTACTAAATTGCTTTTTCAGTTTGTGCTGCTTAGATACAGTTTAGTTCTACTTTAAATTGAACCTAGCATCATACTGTATATATTGTTCACATTAGAATTTTAGGCAAATATAAAAGACAAATTATTGTAGTTCTGTATTTATTAATACATCATTGAATGTATTTTCAAAATATAAGCAGTGTAAGTTACCTGAATAGACACATCATACAACAATAACCGCCACAGGTTACTGGTATTTAACATAAAGCAAGTAGGCTAATCAACATACATAGTACATGTACAATACAGCAATCAGTTTTACATATAGTCATATAATGATACCTACAATAAATGTAGCACCCTCCTAGCGCAGGATGCTAGGTACATTTAAACAAAGTGTGGTATCATCAAGAAAGCTGCCACCAGTTAGATTCCAATATTACACCGTGTCGGTTGCGGATCAGCATACTAGCAAAAGAAATGTAAGGGGAAAGGATTCCTACAAAAGTAGATATTAAAACGTTACTAAACTCACAACAGTAAAATCAGTCTGTATATGCAGTAAAGCATGCTTATTGTACTCACTGTGGAACCTAAGTGGTTAGTCTTCTGCATTGTATAAAAAGGCTGTTTGATCCTGCTTTCTCTGATCCTCCCCTTCTTCTACTATTTCCTGATAACACAGACTCTATGGAGTCAGGCTGCACATGCTCAGTTTGGTCTGTATTGCTAGAGGTTTTTTTTTTCTTGGGATGATGCATGTGATCAGCATAGGGCCAATCAGCACTGTCCAGACAGAGGGTAAGGGGTCTTGCAGTCTCATAGGTCAGTCAGAAAACTCCTCCAACAAGCTTTAACCGGTGCTTGGCTGAACACTGATAGAAGTCACAAGACTGTTCTAACTGCTGATGAGAAAAGGTATTTAGCAGTTTATATTTACTAAAATAATTGCATTTCCATGTTCTGTGTACTGTGTGTCTAAAAAGGAATGACAGGTGGTAAGAGAGTAATGGACACTGCTCTTGCGGCATATCGCTTGTATAGATACTGTAGCTAATAAACTATATCATTAATAAATGGCCATGAGAGTGTACACTGCTAATAGTAAGACTATGATGGCTAATGTATGCACGGCGTGGGTCACCTAACATACAGTGCCTTGCAAAAGTATTCACCCCCCTTGGCATTTTTTGTGTTTTCGATCATCAGCCCCCACCCCCGCACTTACCCCATCTAGGTTGCAGGCATCGCTTCCTCCGGGAGGCAGCTTCACCCCGTGTCTCCTTACTCCTCCTCCTCAGCGGCCAATTTGGCTCTAACCATGTGCTTCTAAAAAAAAAAAACCATTGGAATCCATACGTCTGGCGCCCTGCATGTAGATTAGGGGGGCAGACTGGCCGCTACTGGCCTTAAGAGTTCCCTTCAGTGGAACTAAGGGGCCAAGCCCAACCCCTGAAAAACAACCCCACACCATAACCCCCCCTCCACCAAATGATTTGGACCAGTGCACAAAGCAAGGTCCATAAAGACATGGATGAGCGAGTTTGGGGTGGAGGAACTTGACTGGCCTGCACAGAGTCCTGACCTCAACCTGATAGAACACCTTTGGGATGAATTAGAGTGGAGACTGCAAGCCAGGCCTTCTCGTTCAACATCAGTGCCTGACCTCACAAATGCGCTTCTGGAAGAATGGTCAAACATTCCAATAGACACACTCCTAAACCTTGTGGAGCCTTCCCAGAAGAGTTGAAGCTGTTATAGCTGCAAAGGGTGGGCCAACTTAATATTGAACCCTACAGACTAAGACTGGGATACCATTAAAGTTCATGTGCGTGTAAAGGCAGGCGTCCCAATACTTTTGGTAATATAGTGTGTGTGTGTCCCCCTACTTCTGCTGGTCAGCTGGTTGAGGCCCTGCAACCATTATGGTGGAGAGCTCATGGTAATGTTCCTTTAGGAACTGATGCAGGCACTGCCACTGTATTTCTTACAGACAACTCTGTACTGAGTAAAGGTAACACTTACAGATATTTACTACCTCTCAGAGAAAACAGTATTCACCGTAACAATACCTTCATCTGCTTTTCTCCCTAGAAGATCAGTGCCATCTTTGTTCAGAGTATCAAGATACCTTTGGCTGTCCCTATCCGAGAGACACACTGACAAATGTCTTTGTGGGGGGTTGCAAAAACTAGAAGGAGGGAGCCTAAAGAGCTGATCACTACCTTGGAAAGCTCGGTTCTGGTGGGAGACAGTGTTAATTTTAGTCTTATGCCCTGTACACATGATCAGACATTGATCGGACATTCGGACAACAAAATCCTAGAATTTTTTCAGACAGATGTTGGCTCAAACTTGTCTTGCATACACACGGTCGCACAAAGTTGTCGGAATTTCTGATCGCCAAGAACGCAGTGACATACACCACGTACGACGAGACTAGAAAAAGGAAGTTCTGCGTGGCACCCTTTGGGCTCCTTTTGCTAATCTCGTGTTAGTAAAAGTTTGGTGAGAGACAATTTGCGCTTTTTCAGACTCGTGGTTTTCAGATCGTTTTCTGCTGTCCAGTTTGTGCTTGTGGGTTTGTATCTGCTCTTCAGTGCGTGCAGTCAGTTCGTATTGGATTATTCAGTGCGTTCTTGTCCGCTCGTTGCTGTTTTTCAGGTCGCTCTTCACAGGCCTTGCTGTTCTTCAGTGCGTTCTGTTACTTCGTTCTGAGCAGCCGACCGTTTTCTAGCCATGTTGCGTATACGTACTCCTCGTAGAGTTCGTGCTGAGCTGGGGCTTGGTGTTGGGGTCCTGACCTTGACACAAGTCCAGTCCATGAACAGGGTGGGGAGAAGTTCATGGACCAAGAATTGGTTGCTCCAGCGTGACCAGTTCTGTCATATGCCTTTGCTCCGTGAGATCCGTGAGAATAATCCTGATGATTTCAGGAACTTTCTCCGGATGACGGACCCCGTATTTCACAGTTTTTTGGCTTTGCTGACCCCTTATATTAGCAGGAAGGATATCTGCATGAGGCAAGCCATAACTCTGGAGCAGAGGCTAGTCGCCACCCTGCGGTACTTGGCGAGGGGGAGAAGCCTGCAGGACCTCAAGTTCTCGACAGGCATCTCCCCCCAGGCTCTGGGGATCATTATCCCAGAGACCTGTTCTGCCATCATCCAGTTCCTGCAGAAGGAGTATATTAAAGGTAAGATTTTTATCCTTTTATATCATATTATATTGTATTTAATGTTTGATAATATATTGTATTTCTTTCCTCATTCCCTAATTACCATGATTGTAATATGCTGTGAATGTCCCCTTTGTCCTCATGCATGCTGGATTTTTATGTACTTATTTTTTTTGTCCTTCATACATATTTGACTTCACTTACCTCCCCAGCCTGCTCTCCTGGCCCTATATTCACCTCATGTAGTCACTTAATGTATTTTGTCAGCTCCATAGTAGTGCTTTACCCTAAAAACCCCCTAAAATGTCATTTGTGCTTTAAATTCAGGCAGAGTGCCAGAGGCTTTTTTTTTGGGTCCCCAAATCATTTGGAACCCTCCCTTCTCCCAACTGCTAAGTCAGCTGATACCAATTCTCTATCTATCCTCAATCATCTATCTGCTGACTTTGCCAAACCCATACACACTATACCCATCTCTTTTGTGGTCATATTTATGGATGAATTCCCCAAAGCATGTAGTGCAAGGGCCTGCCTGTATACTTTCAAATGGTACTGTTTAAAGTTTTTGTATACTATTATTATCTTGATAGGTAGTAGCAGAATGTCCAAATGTGCTAAAATGTGTACAATGTGTATTTATATCTTTGTATTAAGACACTTCTTACCTGTCCAGTGGGCTGTTAATAGTGTAAAGTAAGGAGGGGCTGGCCAAAGTAATACACATTTAGGCATTCATCTCTCAATGAAGTGGAGAGGGTTACCTGTCCAAAAGATCCACCCCCCCCCTAAAATGTTAGAAATGGCCCATGGGGGGGGGGGGGGATCTGATAGGTGGACCTTATACCTTGGTCTTTCTAAACTCCCTAAAATTAATGTTATACTGATGTTGGCCAAGAATGTTTGTGTCTAATCTGCTTTTCCTGTTTAGGTGCAAAATGATTTTTTTTTTTTTCTTGTTTGACTCCACAGTTTCCTTCCAACCCACAGGAATGGCAGACTGTGGCCTCCCACTTTGCCCAGTGGTGGGACTTTCCTAACTGCGGAGGGGCAATTGATGGGAAACACGTCCACATCGTCCCACCACCCAACTCGGGGTCATACTATTACAACTACAAGGGGTTCAATAGTATTGTGATGTTGGCGGTGGTGTCGGCTACTTATGAGTTCCTGTATGTGGACGTGGGGAAGTATGGCCGGATGTCCGATAGTGGAGTCATCGCCCAGACGGAGTTCTACAGGCGTCTCCAGAATGGCAGCTTGGACTTGCCACCTCCAGAAGACAATGTGGAAGGACTCCCATTCGTCTTCGTTGCGGATGAAGCGTTTGCGCTGGGGGACCATCTTATGCGGCCATTCCCTATGAGGACCCTCACCCCGGACCAGAGGGTTTTTAATTACTGGCTGGCCAGAGGAGTGGTGGAGAACACATTTGGAATCATGGCGAGCCGGTTCTGCCTATTTCTTACACCCATACACATGGAGGAGTACAAACTAAATCATATCATCCTAGCGTGCTGTGTTCTACACAACTTTTTAAGGCAAAATTCTGCCAACTATGCTGCCTCAGTTGGGCCTGAGGCCAGAATTCATAATGAACCAACCCTGACGGCGCTTGAAAGTGGTCGTCCTGGCTTGCCCCCCCTGAGTGCTCGTAAGGTCCGTTTTAGATACCTTGATTACTTTGCGGGTAGGGGGCCATCAATATGCCAGACAATGTCTGAAACATTTTTGGAATAAAAAAACTCATTTTAACTACTAAAATCTTTGGTGACATTTACTGCTTGTGTTTCTTTTAACTGACCCTGACAGAAATGTGGTGAGTCCTGAAAATGGCGTGATTGTGTAACATTACAAAGCACTGTTGGGTGTTATTTACTAAAGGCAAAGATACTTTGCACTACAAGTGCGCTTGAAACTGCACTGAAACTGCACTGAAACTGCACTTGTAGTGCAAAGTGGATTTTCCCTTGGGAAATAACCCCCATTGTCACAGAAAACACAAATTTGAGCACAACAAAGTTTGGGAGCGTTGAAACAATAATCCACACATTCTTGATTATCAATCTTTTTAATACCAGCACAATCACATGTGCATTTATCAAAGGTTTTTAAAACAAACCAACATGTTTGTTGTATAACAATTTTTGGGGTCACATTACTAAAAGTAGAAAGTCCATTTAAGGTAAAACAGGCATGTTTAAAACCAACAAGAAAGACACAAATCTGGAACTTACAAAGTTCAACTTTTAAAGAAATTGAAGGCAATCTCAGACCTGAGTATTTATAAACTGTGTTTGATATTGCGTTCAGATGGGGTGAAGTCACCCCTGGAAAAGCCAAATTTTGAAGATGCACACAAATTGCCGAATGTCAACGTGCTACCTGCCATCATGGTGAGGGATCAAGGGAAGTGTTTTGGGGGCGCAACCCCTTCCTCCCAGCTACTTTATTTGCAACCCCAAAACGCATACATTGATCTCCCCTGATGGCAGATAGCACAGGTTGACACACTGTGTGCATCTTCAAAATTTGGCTTTTCGAGAATATGTAAAAAAACGTGAGAAATTTTTAGAATGCAAAAAGCACAAAAAAGGGAAGGGATTTGGAGGGGTTTTAAACTCGCCCTAAAACATCAATGATGTTCTTCATTTTTTTTTTAACATCATTGATGTTTTTCTGGATGTTTTCCAAGTCCCTATGACACCCCATGATCAGGATCTGGGCACTTTCAGAGGTGAAATGACCTGGATTCACAACATCACGATCACCTAAAAAGATAGAAACAAAATCACACCATGTATTATAAATATGCCTGCATCCATCTCTTACCTGAGCCTGTGGTCACAGACACTCACCTCCTCCTCCTCCTGTTGTCTTTGGTGTGTCTCCACTGCTTCCTGAGGTGGGGGGTCTGTGGTCTCGGATGAGGGGTGTCTTTTCTCCCCTATGTAAAAAAAAAAAATAGGTACACTTAGCACACAGATATTTCATGGCAGAAATAGGAATATGAAACATTGCTTGGAAGTGGGGTACAATTGTCTATTTGGGCAGAGTTCCAAGATGAAGAAATATTTTTTTCCCTTTGTCAAGCTTGAATACTTACCTGTTTTGTACAAGCTTCTCAGATGGAGACACCCCTATAGTATACACTGGAGCACCTGTGTGGGACCCCCTAATAAAAAGGATGTTCTGGTGTCCCACACTAGTGCTCCAGTGTCCAGATGTGTAAACAGCTGCTGAGTGTCCTCTCCTTACACAGAATCTAGTTTGCATTACATTCTACTTACAAACCCATCTAGACAACAAAATTATTTGAATAGAAGTAGGGCCGAAAAAGTTTATTCAAATGCATATGGCCAAAACAATGGTGTTTTCTAGGCCCAACGAACAATGTTTTATACGAACGAACAAAGTGCCCATGAACATGAAAGTTGCCATTTTAACCCCTTCCCGCCGACCGTACACATATCTGCGTACTCGGCTTTCCAAGGTTATACCGGGATGATGCCCGCAGCTGCAGGCATCATCCCGGTACCGTTGTTTAGAGCGGGCGATCGGCTATCCGAGTATAACAACCGATGCGGCTAAAACCCACTCGGCTGTTATACCGGAGGAGCGGGAGGGGACAACCCCCCTCCCGCCGCCTCCTGCCGCTCTTAGCGGGCCTCCCGTGCGATCGGGAAGCCTGGTGTCCAATCGGCCGCCTTCGGCGGCTGGGGGCGGGCGGGCTGGAACGAAGCTGTGGGCGGCTTCGTTCCAGCCTTCTGAATGTAAACGCGGAAGCGACGTCATGACATCACTTCCCGTTTACTCGGCTGCCAATGGCGCCGAATTTTAAAAAATACACGGTATTCAGAATCGCCGTTTTCGGCGATCTGAATACTGTGAAGTGCAAAGGAGGGATCGGGGGTCTTTTAGACTCCCGATCCCTCCATAAAGAGTACCTGTCACCACCTATTACTGTCACAAGGGATGTTTACATTCCTTGTGACAGCAATAAAATTAAAAGAAAAAAAATGTTTTTTTTAAACACAATTTACAAGTATAAAAAAAAATAAAATAAAAAAAAAAAATAAATAAAAAAAAAATAAATAAAATTTTTTTTTAAAGCGCCCCCGTCCCCGCGAGCTCGCGCAGCGAAGAAAACGCATACGGAAGTCGCGCCCGCGTATGTAAACGGTGTTCAAATCACACATGTGAGATATCACTGCGATCGTCAGAGCAATAATTCTAGCCCTAGACCTCCTCTGTAACTCAAACCTGGTAACCGTAAAAAAAAAATTAGGAGAAAAGGGGGGAAGTTTGGGACTTTGAAATGAGGCACCTATGCGGTGTGCCTCCATCCCTAATGCAAAAACTGAGAACCAGGGAGTTTTGGGACTTTGATTGAGGCAGTAAACATTGTGAAGGTAATGAATGAAAGTACAACTTTATTAATCATGAGTTCATAATGCATCTAAAAAACAGAAACCACATGCAAGAGGAACATTGTAGTAAATGTGATTCTATAAATATTGACACGCACATAAATATGCGCGCATTCAATACAGGCATCAAGGGTACAACAGTGCATACCAAACAGGCGCCACATAGTGGTCTGAATAAAGAGGTTATGATATAAAATTAATAAATATGTACATGAATCATCTGAACAGCATAGCAGAAAAAAAGTAAAAACAATATATAAAACCATTAGGACCATGGTGAAAAAGATTGATGCTAAAAGGTGGAGATTATGCATGTATCTGCATCCCTGTTGCCCGACGCGTTTTGTGTATTGGGAACACTCATCAGGGGCAGGTGCTTCTGGGATATCTACAGAATATAAAGAAGTGTGATCAATGGGTGCTTCTGGGATATCTACAGAATATAAAGAAGTGTGATCAATGGGTCTAATTATACTGCAGTGTATTAGAGTGTGGCCCACCCTGCGTACTTACATGGGAATACTGCGATGAGATGTGGCGAGTGTGAAAACAAAGCCATAACTTGACCATCATGGGAGCTGAGGTGGCCTGGGGCCGCATGCCAACAGGGCCTACATACAAAGCCCCCCCAAAAAATGTTGTAGAGACACAGGACGCAGGTACTGAAATTCTTGGTGGAGCCAGATGGTAAACCAGTGGGGGCAGCCAAGAAGAGACTAGAAATAATATATAATGGTGATATCAATATATCATATTGTTTATCCACTGAAAAACAATTGGTCCAGGCGGACAGACAATACTGGGAGTAAGGATGTATAATAACCTGGAGAAGGCGTCCTTGGGTCCTGGAGGAGGTATGGAGACGAGATGTGACATCCAGAAATGTAGCGTCTGAACTGTGTCAGGGGAGGCTATATATAGCCGACCCAGGCACACGCACACCATCCTCCACCAGCGCCACACTGGGTCTGGCAGACAGGGGGAAGGCGTCCCGACGCAGCGGGGAAACATGGGCGGTGTACGCCGTCTGTGTTGGGACGCCTTCCCCCTGTCTGCCAGACCCAGCGTGGCGCTGGTGGCGGATGGTGTGCGTGTGCCTGGGTCGGCTATATATATATTGAATGCGCGCATATTTATGTGCGTGTCAATATTTATAGAATCACATTTACTACAATGTTCCTCTTGCATGTGGTTTCTGTTTTTTTAGATGCATTATGAACTCATGATTAATAAAGTTGTACTTTCATTCATTACCTTCACAATGTTTACTGCCTCAATCAAAGTAAAAAAAATTTAAAGCGTCGCCTATGGAAATTCATAGGTACCGTAGTTTGTCGCCATTCCACGAGTGCGTGCAATTATAAAGGGTGACATGTTTGGTATCTATTTACTCGGCGTAACATAATCTTTCACATTATACAAAAAAATTGGGGTAACTTTACTGTTTACTGGATTTTTTAAAATTCATGAAAGTGTCCCTTTTCCAAAAATTTGCGTTTAAAACACCGCTACACAAATACAGTGTGATATAAAATATTGCAACAATCTCCATTTTATTCTCTAGATTCTCTGCTAAAAAAATATATATAATGTTTGGGAACTCTAAGTAATTTTCTAGCAAAAAATACGGATTTTAACTTGTAAACACCACATTTCAAAAATAGGCTTAGTCATGAAAGGGTTAAACTGTACAACAGTAAAGAAAAGCACATGGAGCAGCACGAACGTAATAAAAAGAAAGAATAGGAATACAGGACAATTACTTTACTTTTTTGCAGCACTCTCCTGATCCTTCTGTACTGCTCGTGCTCCCTTAATTTCAGGTCCAACCACCGCTTACTGAGCTGCTCCTTGGATCGTCGTACCCCAAAATTCTGGTGCAGACTCTTGACCTCTTTCGTAAAAAAAAAACGCAATGGGCGGGGTCCTGATGACCAGTATCATTGGTCAATTCAGGTAACAGGTTACCAGCTCACCTAATAGGGTGGTGTTCCTTGTCAGAACAGGAGAAGTAGTCAAAATAAAAGGGGAGTGGGGATAGGACCCAAGGTGTCCTTACCTTCAGTGAAGGAAAAGGAACAAACTGCGGTTTAACCTGATATAACTTTATTAGAACAATTAGTAGAAAAACATTTTAATCTTAGAAAGCATAAACAATAGGAGATTGCATAAGGTAAAAACTGACAACGTTGTCACTTAAAAACGCATGCCCATGAGCTCAGCCATATCCCAGTCATCCACACGTGTCAATCATCTCAAGTCATTAAGTGTGACTTAATATATAATGCTTACATATGTTTAGGCGAGGTGAGTTCCGGGAAACCTTGGTCACAAGTGGGTGAAACGTGTGTGTGTGTGTGTGTGTGTGTGTGTGTGTGTGTGTGTGTGTGTGTGTGTGTGTGTGTGTGTGTGTGTGTGTGTGTGTGTGTGTGTGTGTGTGTGTGTGTGTGTGTGTGTGTGTGTGTGTGTGTGTGTGTGTGTGTGTGTGTGTGTGTGTGTGTGTGTGTGTGTGTCGGTTTTGAGTGGATAACATCCTGTGCGTGTCACCAGGACTAGGAATACAGAGATTTGCATCCTGCACACCTGTGGACCCCTGCAAAGGACTCTGGATTCACCACCTTGTCACTGCTATTGAGGACCTATCTAATATAAGCTAAACAGTGAGTCTCTTTTCAACTGGTATATCCAACAAGCAATCACAGCCTGAACTTTTAAAAAAAAAAAAAAAATGTTTTTTTTTTTTTTTTTTTGGAGGCTCTGTATTTTGACTCAGCTGACTATAATTTCCTATCCAATCTATATGCAGTGCTATCTTTAATGTTTCATGGAAACATGGTGCTGAATGACTAACAGGCTTGTTGTGGATCTATTGTTTCTCCTTGACTCAAGTCGCATGCTTGAATCACAGCGTGCTGCGTTTTTTTTTTTTAATATATATTATCTCTATGATTGACAGCGGTACATCCAGAAACCAAACCTGTCCTGTTCACTAACTATCAGGAATACTTTCTAGCCAGAATTGCATTTATTTGTCTGAGATAACCAATGCTTTCTTTAACATTGTAAAGACTTAATGCAGCAACTCTATAGGCATATAGGGAGTCTGGAGGTCCATGGTTGAGCACAATACGGGTACCGACTTGTGCTACCAAGGTTTCCCGGAACTCACCTCGCCTAAACATATGTAAGCATTATATATTAAGTCACACTTAATGACTTGAGATGATTGACACGTGTGGATGACTGGGATATGGCTGAGCTCATGGGCATGCGTTTTTAAGTGACAACATTGTCAGTTTTTACCTTATACAATCTTCTATTGTTTATGCTTTCCTTTCAATGATTAAAATGTTTTTCTACTAATTGTTCTAATAAAGTTATATCAGGTTAAACCGCAGTTTGTTCCTTTTCCTTCACTGAAGGTAAGGACACCTTGGGTCCCATCCCCACTCCCCTTTTATTTTGTCTTGACCACTTTCACCATTATCTTGGCCTTTCTGACATTGGGGTTGGGGTAAGGTCCATACTTCCCATTATAGTTGGCCTTCTTCAGGATGTCCACCATCTCCAACATCTCCCCAAAGGACATATTTGACGCCTTAAATCATCTCTTTGTGGATCCAGACGTTTCTGGCTCCAGGCTTTCCTCCTCCTTCTCCACCTTGGTGTAATTATCTGACACCTGCTGTGTCTCCGCCATGTGCTCTTCCCCACTGCGCCAAATGAGAAGGGGTGGGGAATAGACTAGAAAGAATGTCAGGGGCGGGCAGAGTTTCACGCATGCGCAGTGTATATAAAGTGTAACACGCGTGCGTAGTACGTACGATCTGTGAGCAGAGGAAGGAGTATCAGAGGCACCGATCGTAATAACGAAGGTAAGATTTAAAATTGGGCCTACACTGCTTATAGATTGAGGCCTATATTGGGACAAGATTAGGAGACTTTAGCCTGACATTAGGGTTTGTCTTGTGTTGTGTCTTGCAGATAAAATGGATGGCTTCAATGACCACAACTTCCTCCCACTGTTCATAGACAAATACAGGGAGCTGCCCTGTCTGTGGCAGGTGAAACACCCTCGTTATAATCATAAACAAAAGAGACAGGCAGCGCTGGAGAAACTGCTGGAGTTGGTGAAGCCGGTGGTCCCCACAGCAACCATCCCCTATTTAAAAGCCAAAATTGGTGGCCTGAGGAGCACTTATCTTAAGGAGCGCAAGAAGGTCACGGATTCCCAGAGATCTGGAGCTGCAGCAGATGACGTTTGTCCCCAGGCTGTGGTACTATGACAGACTGTGATTTCTGTCAGACCAGACTGGAGTCAGGGAATCCCTCTCCACTCTTCCTTCCACTCTTCCTTCCACCCTATCTTCCACCCCAGCTGAGGCTTCCGATGTCCAACCTGGGACCTCCAGCCAGGAAGAAGTGGAGGAGCCCAGCTGGAGCCAGGTATAGCATTCTTCTACAGATTTCTGGGCAAGCAATAAATGATGTTTACTAGATGTTATTATTGATCACTAATTGCTGATTTCATAAAGTGTTTTACATATCAATAGACAGTAGTGGGCAAAAATAATTGGGACAAGAATGAAAAATGCTGGGCTCAGAATGATAGTCTGTTATATTTGATAACATTCAATTGGCAACAGTCACGAGATGAAAATTGTGTGTGATTGATGAAGAAACTAAAACTATGTCCCTTTTTCATACACAGGAAGACCTCAGCCAGGAGGAGGAGGCTGTGGAATGTGGCACACAGGAGGAGGCGGGGGTAAGTATCAGACAGGAGGAGGCGGGGCTAAGTGGCAGCCAGGAGGAGGCGGGGGTAAGTGGCAGCCAGGAGAAGGCTGGGCCCAGTAGGAGCCTGACCGAATCGCAGGTTCCTCCCCTCTTCCAAACAAAGACCCAGGAAGGGGAGTCACATGCAGGATTCAGCACTCAGGCTCATTCAGGAGGCTTCTGCGTCCCTCAGAGCCACCCCCACTCCTGAAGAGGCCTTTGCCTGCATTGCTGCCACCAAACTGCAGAGTATGCAGGAGGGCCAACGCCTCCTGTGTGAGGACCTTCTTTATAAAGTCTTAACCAAGGGGGTGAGGGGCAAAATCACACACAAAACCCACCTGAGTGAGTTGGACCATCCTCCTCCTCCTCCTGCCACAACTCCACCACCAGAGCCACAGTGTGGAAGGAAGCGTGGAAGGAAGACCAGAGAGTGATGACCTCGGTTCAGTCTTGTCTGGCAAAATATGCAGCCTCTTGTACTACCACAGCCTGGGAACATACATGTCATCTGCTGCTGTTCAGGATTTCTTGGACTTCTGGACCAGACTGCACTCTTTTACATATGGACTCCTCAGGCCACCAATTTTGTTGTAAAATAATTGATGTGTGCCCTGGGGGCCAAAGGCTTCACCAATTTCTGCTGTTTCTCCAGCTTTGCCTCCCTCTTTGTTTGGTTATGAGCCCTTAATAAAGGAATTTTTGTTTCAAATATACTTGCCTACGTGTGTTTTCCTTCAAAAAGGACAGTTTGTTTGTGAGGATTCAGGTACATTTCAAAAATACAATGTGAAATTAACAAGAGACACCAACACCAAGCCATCTCCTTGAGATTAAATAATACAAGATAATAATGGTGTTGTGGTAACTTGACACATAAAACACACCCAAAAATATTCTGGAGTAAAAAAAAAATGAAAAACAAAAAAAAAAATCAGCCTTGAAAAAAAGACAAACCAAAAAAATAATATATAAATTTTTGTCAGATGTGACAAATCAAAATATATTGAGGGAATCACGATAAAGAATAAAGAAAGAAGTTTGTGATAAGTCTGTGTGAATATAAGCAGCAAAACTACTTCATTCTTCTAGCATTATAAAGAAGAGTGCGCTGTATTAAACTATTTTAAACATTGCAGCCTGTCGAAAGTGCTCTATCCATTCCGAACGCTAATTTTACCAGACCGAGCTGTTCCGTCACTGAATTTCTTCTGAGCATGCGTGGCACTTTGTGCGTCGGAATTGACGCGATCGGATTTTGTTGTCGGAAAACTTTATAGCCTGCTCTCAAACTTCGTGTGTCGGAAAATGTCGGATGGAGCCCACACACGGTCAGAATTTCCGATGACAAGCTCCGATTGCACATTTTCCATCCGAAAGTCGGACCGTGTGTACGGGGCATTAGGACTAAAATGGCATTTTAGTTTTAGCCTCATTTTAGTCTTTTGACTAAAAT
This sequence comes from Aquarana catesbeiana, assembly GCF_042186555.1. Taxonomy (NCBI): domain Eukaryota; kingdom Metazoa; phylum Chordata; class Amphibia; order Anura; family Ranidae; genus Aquarana; species Aquarana catesbeiana. The sequence continues at coordinate 108,051,432 of NC_133327.1, read as the reverse complement.
GGCTTTTAGTTTTAGTCGTATTTTAGTCATCTCAATTGGTTTAGTTTTAGTCGTATTTTAGTTGACTAAAATAGCATTCATTTAGTCGACTAAAATGTTTTAGTCATTTTAGTCGACTAAATTAACACTTGTGGGAGAGCATTACCCAATGTCTGGACACTTTTCCAGTCACAGTGCTTTTGTGTGCAATTGGCAGGAAGTGAGGAGATATTGCCTCCTCATTACCATATTTAAATGTATAATGCCACACTGCAGCTGCCCTCTTTTAACACAGCCCCTCTGACCTCCCTTTTTAAAGAGACCTATTTCATGAGTAGTTGTACCTATTATTCTTAGTGCCAGGTGTTTTTTTTCTATATGTTTAGTAGGGATGAGCCGAACACCCCCCCTGTTCGGTTCGCACCAGAACATGTGAACAGGAAAAAAGTTTGCTCGAACACGCGAACACCGTTAAAGTCTATGGGACACGAACATGAATAATCAAAAGTGCTAATTTTAAAGGCTTCTATGCAAGTTATTGTCATAAAAAGTGTTTGGGGACCCGGGTCCTGCCCCAGGGGACATGGATCAATGCAAAAAAAGTTTTAAAAACGGCCGTTTTTTCAGGAGCAGTGATTTTAATAATGCTTAAAGTCAAACAATAAAAGTGTAATATCCCTTTAAATTTCGTACCTGGGGGGTGTCTATAGTATGCCTGTAAAGGGGCGCATGTTTCCCGTGTTTAGAACAGTCTGACAGCAAAATTACATTTGGAAGGAAAAAACCCATTTAAAACTACCCGCGGCTATTGCATTGCCGACAATACACATAGAATTCTGTTCATTGATAAAAACGGCATGGCAATTCCCCACAGGGAAACCCCGAACCAAAATAAAAAAAAAAAATGACGTGGGAGACCCCTAAATTCCATACCAGGCCCTTCAGGTCTGGTATGGATATTAAGGGGAACCCCGGCCAAAATAAAAAAAAAAAAATGATGTGGGGTTCCCCCTAAATTCCATACCAGACCCTTCAGGTCTGGTATGGATTTTAAGGGGAACCCCGCGCCAAAAAAAAAAAAAAAAACGGCGTGGGGTCCCCCCAAAGATCCATACCAGACCCTTATCCGAGCACGCAACCTGGCAGGCCGCAGGAAAAGAGGGGGGGACGAGAGTGTGCCCCCCCCTCCTGAACCGTACCAGGCCACATGCCCTCAACATTGGGAGGGTGCTTTGGGGTAGCCCCCCAAAACACCTTGTCCCCATGTTGATGAGGACAAGGGCCTCATCTCCACAACCCTGGCCGGTGGTTGTGGGGGTCTGTGGGTGGGGGGCTTATTGGAATCTGGAAGCCCCCTTTAACAAGGGGACCCCCAGATCCCACCCCCCCTGTGTGAAATGGTAAGGGGGTACTTACCCCTACCATTTCACTAAAAACCTGTCAAAAATGTTAAAAATGACAAGAGACAGTTTTTGACAATTCCTTTATTTAAATGCTTCTTCTTTCTTCTATCTTCCTTCATCTTCTTCTTCTTCTGGTTCTTCCTCCGGCGTTCTCATCCAGCATCTCCTCCGCGGCGTCTTCTATCTTCTTCTCCTCGGGCCGCTCCGCACCCATGGCATGGAGGGAGGCTCCCGCTCTTCTCTTCATCTTCTTCTTCATCCTCTTCTCTTCTTCCTTCTTCTCTTCTTCTCTTCTTCATTTTCCTCTCCGGGCGAATACGAAATTTAAAGGGATATTACACTTTTATTGTTTGACTTTAAGCATTATTAAAATCACTGCTCCTGAAAAAACTGCCGTTTTTAAAACTTTTTTTTGCATTGATCCATGTCCCCTGGGGCAGGACCCAGGTCCCCAAACACTTTTGTGACAATAACTTGCATATAAGCCTTTAAAATTAGCACTTTTGATTTCTCCCATAGACTTTTAAAGGGTGTTCTGCAGCATTCGAATTTGCCGCGAACACCACAAATTGTTCGCTGTTCGACGAACTTGCGAACAGCCAATGTTCGAGTCAAACATGAGTTCTACTCGAACTCGAAGCTCATCCCTAATGTTTAGGTACCTACGAGCCTCCACAAGTTCGGTCCCCCACAACAGTCCCTTTATCATGTGGCCCCTTGAGAAAAATAATTGCCCACCCCTGATCAAGAATCAACATCTACTTCCTGCAATGGGCTAAGGAGGCCTGAAATACTGGCTCAGAGATGGCACAAATGTATGAGTCCCAGTGTATGTGCAGTTCACAAATGTCTGTCAAATAACAGCCTTCTGCTGCAACCTTTCACTTTGTGACTGGGTACAAAGTTACAATGCAGTCTTGTAACTAAGGCTGAGGAGACTGCGGAAAGAATTTCCTCAGCCTGCAGCAGACTGATTACATGTGCCAAGGCAAAGACACTAAACTGATACTCAAAGAGTATATTTTAATATTAACCTCTTGGCAGTGGCGCCTCCCAGCCCTTCATGAGGTATATGATGTCGGGAGGTGGGACACGGCTTAAAGGAATTGTAAACCCTCAAGTTTTTATACCTTAATGCATCCTATGCATTAAGGTGAAAAAACTTCTGTCACTCAGCAGCCCAGCCGTTTTACTCACCTGAACACATTTGTTCCCCTGCCGGAGTTACCTCTCTGGCCGGGGTTCCCGCCTCTTGATTGGATAGATTGATAGCAGTGCAGCCATCGGCTCCTGCTGCTGTCTAGACATGTGCATTTCGTTTAGTTCCAAATCGAAATTTGGACGAATTTTTCATTATTCAGAAATTCGTATGCATCCGAATTTCCGAATTACAAAAGTAACTAATTTAAACGAATCCGAAAAAAAATGATCAAATTGGAAAACAAATTTGAATCGAATTCGAAAACAAATTTGAATCGAAATCAAATTTAAAAAAAAAATAGAAAACGACTTTCTAAAAAATACAATAAAATAGAATATAAAATAATAAAGCAATAGAATATATATATATAACCATCTTCCGAAATTGAAATTTGGTACAGAATGAATTCAAAATCGAATAGAAAAGATTAGAATAGAATAGAAAATAATAGACAAGAAAAGCATAAAAAACAATATATTTTTTTCTGTTCTGTTCCATTGTTGTTCCATTCCATGCTATTCTTTTCTATTCTTTTCTAAACTTTCTATTCGAATTTGAATTCATTCTATATGGAATTTGAGTTTCGGAAGATGGTTATCTATGCTATTCTTTTCCATTTTTTCCATTTTATTCTAATCTTTTCTATTTGAATGTGAATTAATTCTATATGAAATTCGAATTTCAGAAAATGGTTATATAGAAATAGAATGAAATCAAATTCTAATAGAAAAGACTAGAATAGAAAAAACAATAGAACAGAATAGAAAAAAATATTATATATATATTATATTGTGTGTGTGTGTGTGTGTGTGTATATGTGTGTAGAGATAGAGATAGAGATAGAGATATCCATCTTCCGAAATTGGAATTTGGCACAGAATGAATTTGAATAGAAAAGATTAGAATAAAATATATTATATTTTTTTCTATTCTGTTCTATTGTTTTTCTATGCTATTCTTTTCTATTTTCTATTCTATTCAAATTCACTTTCATTCTATACGAATTTAGAATTTCGCAAAATGGTTGTATATAGTTTACTTTTTTAAATTCGGTAAAAATTATTTCGAATCGCAAAAAGCGATCGGGAGCTTTCGGTTAGGCGACGGTACCTGTGTCGGCAGTGCTAAAGACCAGGTGCCGAGAGCCCGCATATTTGCATACGGCCGGTGCCAAGGGGTTAAGAGATACAAATAATTGAACAATTATAATGTTGCTGTATATTGTGACATGTCAGGAAATAAAGTGATTGTAAATTCTCGTTTTGTTTTCTCTAAAAATAACAAACATAATATACTCTCCTGCTCTGTGCACTGGTTTTCCACAGAGCAACCTTCTTGGATCCCTCTTCTGTGATTCTGGCCCCTCCCTCCTGTTGAGTGCCCCCACATCAAGCAGCTTGCTATGGGGGCACCGAGCCGAGTGTGTCCATTCAGACATGGAGCCCTGGTTCAGTCCCACCCCTTCTCTCTCCTGATTGGCTGAGTTTGATTGACAGCAGCAGGAGCCAATGGCACCGCTGCTGTGTCTCCTCCAATCAGGAAGAGAGTCCTGGACAGCTGAGGAACTCGTGGACAGAGATGGGGCTCAGGTAAGTGTTATGGGGGCTGCTGCACACAGGAGGTTTTTTATCTTAGTGTATAGAATGCATTATGATAAAAAACCTTCTGACTTTACAACCACTTTAAGTTCACTTTTCATGAAAAAAATAATAAATTCAAATAATTTTGCAGAAAAAAAATTCCTTTCGTTATTTTTTACTACAGAAGCAATGTTAGGTTCCTGAAGACACATCCTCCAGCTGCCCTGGCCGTATACCTCTACTGGCTTGCTCTTAGAAAGCTGTAAGAAGTGTCAGTGGACTACCAGGGTACTCATCAGTGCCCTTCAGGGTTGCTAGCTTTCAGTAAATGGGGGTGAGGGTGGTGGAGGGTGCTGAAACATGTTACATGTAGGGATGGGCTGAACACCCCCCTCGTTCGGTTCACACCAGAACATGCAAACAGGCAAAAAATTTGTTCGAACACGCGAACACCGTTAAAGTCTATGGGACACGAACATGAAAAATCAAAAGTGCTAATTTTAAAGGCTTATATGCATGGTATTGTCTTAAAAAGTATTTGGGGACCTGGGTCCTGCCCCAGGGGACATGTATCAATGCAAAAAAAAAGTTTCAAAAACGGCCGTTTTTTCGGGAGCAGTGATTTTAATAATGCTTAAAGTGAAACAATAAAAGTGTATTATTCCATGTCTATAGTATGCCTGTAAAGGGGCACATGTTTCCCATGTTTAGAACAGTCTGACAGTAAAATTACATTTCTAAAGGAAAAAAAGTCATTTAAAACTACTCGTGGCTATAATGATTTGCCAGTCTGGCAGTACACAGAAAAGTTCATTGATAAAAAGACATGGGATTTCCCCACAGGGAACTCCGTGCCAAATTTTTTTTTAAAAATGTGTGGGGGTCCCCCCAAATTCCATACCAAGTCCTTCAGGTCTGGTGTGGATATTAAGGGGAGCCCCGCGGCAAAATTTAAAAGAAAATGGCGTGGGGGTCCCCCTCAAAATCCACACCAGACCCTTCAGGTCTGGTATGGATTTTAAGGGGAACCCCGCACCAAAATAAAAAAATGGCGTGGGGTCCCCCCAAAACTTCATACCATACCATACCAGACCCTTATCCGAGTACGTAACCTGGCAGGCTGCAGGAAAAGAGGGGCGGACGAGAGAGTGGCCCAGCCCTCCTGAACCGTACCAGGCCACATGCCCTCAACATTGGGAGGGTGCTTTGGGGTAGCCCCACAAAGCACCTTGTAGCCCCCCAAAGCGCCTTGTCCCCATGTTGATAGAGAGAAGAGCCTCATCCCCACAACCCTTTCCCGGTGGTTGTGGGGGACGGCGGGCTTATCAGAATCTGGAAGCCCCCTTTAACAAAGAGACCCCCAGATCCCACCGCCCTGTGTGAATTGGTAATGGGGTACAAATGTACCCCTACCATTTCACAAAAAAAGTGTTAAAAAAAGGCAATAGATGGTTTTTGACAATTCCTTTTTCTTCTTCTTTCCCTGCTTCTTCTTCCATCTTCTTCTGGTCTTCCTTCGGTGTTCTTCTTCTTCCTCCATCTTGTTCTTCCCCCGCTTCTTCCTCTATCTTCTTCAGAGCAGCCTTCTCATCCGGCATCTTCCTCTGGCTTCTTCTTCTCCGCTTGGTCCTCCGATCCACCTCAATGGGATTCTCCCGCTGTGTGACGCCTCTGTTAAGGTGACAGCTCTTATATAAGCTCTTATATAACGAAGGGCGGGACCACTACTTATGTAAAGGGCTGCCCCTCTGACACCACGGGAAAAGCCATAGGAAAGTCCCCATGCGTCAGAGGGGGTGGGGTCACCGGGTGGCCCCGCCCTCTGTTATATAAGAGCTGTCACCTGAACAGAAGCGTCACACAGCGGGAGACTCCCATTGAGGCAGATCGGAGGACGAGGCGAAGAAGAAGAAGCTGGAGGAAGATGCCAGAGGAGAAGACCGGAGGAAGAAGTGGAGGAAGATAGAGGAAAAGGGGTTGATTTACTAAAACCGGAGAGTGCAATATCTGCAAAGTAACCAATCAGCTTCCAGTTTTTTTTTTTGTCAAAGTTTAATTGAACAAGCTGAAATTAGAAGCCGATTAGCTACCATACACAGCTGCACCAGATTTTGCACTCTCCAGTTTTAGTAAATCAGCCCTATTGCATCTAGGTGCCATGAGCAATGTGGGTGTTTCATGTCATTGGAGACCAAGAAGCATCTTTTCTTTTCAGACAGCTTCTCTTTGATAAACAAATATAAAGTAAAATATACATACAATACATACAGTATGTACAGTACAGTATCTATCTGTCCACGACAAGCACGACACCACATGCAGATCACTAGTGGGCCGCTAGTCGACCATGGCCTCACTTCTCCCTACTTCTGTCAAACCATGCTCTTACACTCTGCCTCCCTCTCCCCAGTCATCCATAGCTGATACAAAAAACACACCACACATACACAACAACTCACATACCCCCAGCAAGTGAATGGCCATACATTTGCAGTGCACCTTCCATGCTAACTATGGGCCGGGGGGGGGGGGAGAATGGCCATGCCAGAGCATGCTGGGCAGTATGCTTACCTATGTCATGGGTTAGCAGCGGGAGAGGGGCACAGTTCCGTATCTTCATCCTGGGCACCAGGCGAGCCTGTCAACTGTTTGAGTGGTTAAAAAAAGTCTTGATAATTACTCTTGGGAGTGTTATTCTCATGAACTCATTACAGATAAGTATTAGAATATTAGAAATGAGTATTGGCCCCTTTCACATGGGGAAGACCCCAGCAGCGGTGCTGATCCTCGTTGAGCAGGCGGATGACAGGTCAGTCGCACTTGCGACTGGGCCCTGACGTTCTGCTGCTGTGGGGGGACCCAAGACCCGCATCTCCCCCTGCACCCCTGACTGTCCATTTAACATGCAGGGGCGAGGTGGGAGGTGGCGATCGGCAGCTCTATGGTGCTCGCGAGCCGTGGGATATTCCTGGGGCTTGTAGTTCTCTTTCTGAATGTATACAGTGGAGAGGGGAGGGGCCTCTTACCCGGGCATGTATCGGCTTCACTCTTCAGTGAGTCGCTCTGCTTCTACACTCTTGATGATACATGCCTGGGTCAGAGGCCACTCCCCTCTCTAGTGGATACAGTTGGAGAGAGAACTACAATCCCCAGGGAGATCCCGCCACCCGTGGACACCATAGAGCTGCTGATCGCTGCCTCACACCTCCCCCCAGGTGGGGGGATACAGAGATGTGCTGGGGGTCCAAGGTGCACAGCAGAGACCAGCCAGGTACAGGGGAACCTCTGGAAGGGGGGGTGATTGTCTGGTCTGGGAACCCTGATGTAAGGGAGGGGCCCTGTGGGGACCCTGAAGTAAGGGGGGCCCTGTGGGGACCCTGAAGTAAGGGGGGGCCCTCTGGGGACCCTGAAGTAAGGGGGGGCCCTCTGGGGACCCTGAAGTAAGGGGGGGCCCTCTGGGGACCCTGATATAAGGAAGGCTCTCTGGAGACCCTGATGTAAGAGGGGGCTCTCTGGAGACCCTGATGTAAGAGGGGGCTCTCTGGGGACCATGATGTGAAGAAGGGGTTCTGTGGGGACCCCTATGTGAAGAAGGGGCTCTGTGGGGACCCTGATGTAAGGGGAGCTCTCTGGGGACCCTGATGTAAGGGGGGGGGCTCTCTGGGGACCCTGATGTAAGGGGGGGGCTCTCTGGGGACCCTGATGTAAGGGGGGGCTCTCTGGGGACCCTGATGTAAGGGGGGGCTCTCTGGGGACCCTGATGTAGGGGGGGGGGGCTCTCTGGGGACCCTGATGTAAGGGGGAGCTCTCTGGGGACCCTGACATAAGGGGAGGCTCTCTGTAGACCCTGAAGTAAGGGGGGGCTCTCTGGGGACCCTTAAGTAAGGAAGGGGCTCTCTGGGGACCCTGATGTAAGGAGGGGGCCTCTGGGAACCCTGATGTAAGGAGGGGCCCTCTGGGAATCCTGATGTAAGGAGGGGCTCTCTGGGGACCCTGATGTAAGGGAGGGGCTCTCTGGGGACCCTGATGTAAGGGAGGGGCTCTCTGGGGACCCTGATGTAAGGGAGGGGCTCTCTGGGGACCCTGATGTAAGGGAGGGGCTCTCTGGGGACACTGATGTAAGGGGGGGGGGGGGGCTCTCTGGGGACCCTGATGTAAGAAAGGGGCTCTCTGGGACCCTGATGTAAGGGAGCTCTCTGGGGACCCTGATGTAAGGGGGGGCCCTCTGGGGATCCTGATGTAAGGGAGGATCTCTGGGGACCCTGATGCAAAGGCAGGCTTTCAGGTGACCCTGATGTAAGGGGGAGCTCTCTGGGGACCCTGATGTGGGGGGGCTCTCTGGGACCCTGATGTAAGGGAGCTCTCTGGGGACCCTGATGTAAAGGCAGGCTTTCAGGTGACCCTGATGTAAGGGGGAGCTCTCTGGGGACCCTGATGTAAGGAGGGGCTCTCTGAGGACCCTGATGTAAAGGGGGTGACTCTCTGGGCATCCTAATGTAAGTAGGGAGGCTCTCTGAGGATCCTGATGTTAGGGGAGGCTCTCTGAGGAACCCGATATAAGGGGGGATCTATACTATGTAACAATATTTTATATATATATATATATATATATATATATATATATATATATATATATATACAAACACATATATGTATATTATATACATGTGTATTTCCGCCCAAGTGTATGACTTTCTTTACTTTGCTGCTATGGGCTTTAGCCTGAGATCTTTTGTAGACCTAGCAACTCCTGTGGTGGGGGCCCTTCATGGTTTCTTGCACCCGGGCCCTGAAGATTCTAGTAAGGTATAGAAACCGTAATTCTGAGAGAAAATGAGAGGTCTGAACCTAAATGAGGACTGTCCCCGAGAGGCCACAAGTCTTCCAGCTTCCTTCAGTCCACCCCCTCAAGGGGAAGCTAACAATATTGTCTCTCTGCCTATATGCTGGTTCATACTATAGGACCCACAGAGAAAACCAGCAATCACTCTCCCTCTGGCATCTCACTAACTAGCCAGCTCTCCACCTTCCTAATATAATTTCACTCAGAGTTCCCCTCTCCTATCAGGGACAGGGCTGAGGCTTAACCCATGTGGCTCCTAAGCTGAATCCCAGTCTCAAGCTATGGGGACATCTAGTGGCTAGCCAGATGACCTACAAACCTGCCCTACCTTATGTCTGTAGTCGACGCTGAAGCTAGTGCATGCAGACAGTAAGTGGTTGGATGAGGATGGAGAAGATCAGCTGTGTTTTCACAAAAAAAATGTGGTTAATGCAAAAAAAAAAAAAAAATGCCAATTGTTTATGATACATAATGCTTTAGCAAGCTAAATTTCACCCATTTATGGTTTGGGTGTACTTTAAGGCAGAGACAATATTAAATTCAACACAGTTTTAACTAGAAGGTCTACAATAGAATCATATTCCTTATTGGTAAATAAGGAGTTACAGTTCATTTAGCTTTCTTCCTATTTACTGGGTTAAAGCATGGGCAGTAATATCCGCAGACAACAATACAGGATAGCATTCCAACACAGTTCTGTCAAGGTATCTCAACCTCAGTGTCTTGACATTAAGTGCCTAAGTATTAGTCTGGCTCCAGTGAAGCATTTATATTCTTTCCACTGAGCTCATGCGTGTCTCTTACAATGAAGACTGCAATCCCCAGTCTGTCTGTAGAGAAAAAGAAAATACAGTCTAATGAATGGATGAAAAATAAATGAGCAATACCTCAAATTGGCCTCTCCAGATCCCATACCTACTAATTTCATAATATGATGCACAACCCATTCTGATAACACATCATTAAGATGTTTAAAAGGAAGGCAAGATTTGAACGTTTTACCGTGTGCTACGGCAAATGCTCCTATGCTTTAGGTTGTATCCATGTGTAATATGAGGATAAATAAAAACACATTAGAAATAAATAACAGTGCTTGTTGGCTTAAAGGGATTTTGCATGCAGAACACAAAACTGTTGTAAATAAAAGGCTAAGAGTTAATATTTGTAGTGGTTTTGTGTGTCTTTGTTAGTGGTGTCTCCTAAATAAGTGCCTGAAAGGGCTGCCTTTAGTCACCCTTGCTTGAACTGCACTGTCTCTTGTCAGTCCTACTATCATTAACGGAAAGCCGTAACAGGGTTGGAAATGCAGGAGGGGTCTGCACAGTGGGTGTCGAGGAACTATAGCAGATAAATGAGTGACAGGGAGATCAGCCAAAAATGCAAGAAGAATAGAACTTAACCACTAACCTACAAGGCACTTTCACCCTATTCCTGCCCAGGCCAATTTTCAGCTTTCAGCGCTGTCGTACTTTGAATGACAATTGCACGGTCATGCAACACTGTACCGAACAAAATTTTTTGCATTTTTTTTCACACAAATAGAGCTTTCTTTTGGTGGTATTTAATCACCACTGGGTTTGTATTTTTTGCTAAATAAAGGAATAAAGTTAGAAAATTTGGGGAAAAAAAACAAACTTTTTCATAGTTTATTGTAAAATTTTGCAAAAAGGTAATTTTTCTCCTTCACTGATGTGTGCTGATGAGGCTGCACTGATGGGCACTGATAAGGTGGCACTGGTGGGCACTGATGAGGCTGCACTGAAAGAGGCACTGATGGGCACTGATAGGTGGCACTGACGAAGAGGCACTGATGGGCACTGATTGGCAGCACTGGTGGGCACAGATTGGCAAAAACTGGTGGGCACTGTTGGGACTTAACTGATAATCAGGACACTGATAATCAATGCCCTGATTATCAGTGGACATGTCCCTTTTAGAGAAGCTGGTTATTGGCTCTCTTCTCCTCTCCTCATGCTGTCAGCTGTCAGCATGAGGAAAGGAGTGCCAAAAACCGGCTTCTGTTTAAATCCTTGATCAGCTGTGATTAGACACAGCTGATCACATGGTAAAGAGCCACTGATTGGCTCTTTACCTCAATCCGTGATTAGAAATGTCCAGAGGACAGCGCGCACGTGGCGAGCGTGATCACGGGATGCCATCATATGATGGCGTCCCAGAACTAGCCGGTTGCGCTGTAGCCATCATTTGGCTATAGCGCGGTCTTTAAGTGATTAAACTGGCCATACGTGAATTGAAGAAGTTCAGCAGGAATCCCCCGAATTATGACCATATTCACTCAACAGAAGTTTGATCGGTTTCTGTCGAAGGGACATGCTGGAAAACTTTTGTCAATCGCTGATCTGTGTATTCTGACAGTGGTGGGTCCCTCTGTCAGAAACAATGTCCCGAAGGGAGGGGGATTCATCTGTCCACCTTGTTTATATAGCTAGAGAATCTATTGTGTTTGCTTTTGTTCAATACACTGGCTGAGCAAAAAAAAAAAAAACATGTATGGATGTATGGTCAGCTTTAGCGTATGCTGTATTTTCATTTCACACAAATGAAATACAGGAATGTTAACAAGTCTTATCTACCAATAGATTTATTTGTTGTTTTTTTTGGCCAACCGTCCTTATGATATATCCTTATTCAGGATATTCATAGCACCAGTGCAGTACAACAGAAAGGGAGACAGTACAGTTACAAAACAATTCAAGAAAGAGCGTTAGGAGGGCCCTGCTTATGAAAGGGAGGAGCAAATGGTACAAGTATAGAAGTATATTTTCAGTTATTAGATGATAGAGAATGGATAAGCTTCCCTGAAGAGATGAGTTTTCGGGGATCACCTAAAGGAAGACAGAGTAGGAGATAGTTGAAGAGATTTGGGTAGGGACATCCAGAGGATAGAAACTCTGAAGAAGTCCTCAAGGGCGAGTGTGGGATGAAGTGATGAAGGAGCTAGAGAGCAGGAGGTCTTGGGAGGAGCAAAGAGGATGGTTTGAGTGCTATTTCGAGATGGGGTTGGTTATGTAGCTTGGGGAAGAGTTGTGGATGGTTTTGTATGTTTTTTAGTTATTTGAATTTTATTTGGTGGGTGATCAGAAGCTAGAAGAGGCATTAGGGGGAGCCTAGCAAAGGACCATGAACTGCCATGAACTCTGAGTGCCATCTTGGGAGAGCCAGTGTCTAGTTTGACAAAGATCTCGTGCAAGATTCCAGTGGCCATTTGGATGCAGATTTGCTATATACAGTATCTCACAAAAGTGAGTACACCCTTTACATTTTTGTAAATATTTTTATTATATCTTTTCATGTGACAACACTAAATAAATTACACTTTGCTACAATATAAAGTAGTGACTGTACAGCTTGTATAGCAGTGTACATTTGCTGTCCCCTCAAAATAACTCAACACACTGCCATTAATGTCTAAACCACTGGCAACAAAAGTGAGTACACCCCTAAGTGAAATGTCCAAATTGGGCCCAAAGTGTCAATATTTTGTGTGGCCACCATTATTTTCCAGCACTGCCTCAACCCTCCTAGGCATGGAGTTCATCAGAGCTTCACAGGTTGCCAGTGGAGTCCTCTTCCACTCCTCCATGATGACATCACAGAGCTGGTGGTTGTTAGAGACCTTGCGCTCCCTCCACCTTCCATTTGAGGATGCCCCCAGAGATGCTCAATAGGGTTTAGGTCTGGAGACATGCTTGGCGAGTCCATCACCTTTACCTCAGCTTCCTAAGCAAGGCAGTGGTCGTCTTGGAGGTGTGTTTGGGGTCGTTATCATGTTGGAATACTGCCCTGCGGCCCAGTTGCCGAAGGGAAAAAAAGAGAAAAGGTTTGACGGGACTTTAAATGAGACGTGCAGTCAGCATAGGCGGGTGTACAAAGCGGTATATTTAATGTCAATCATGATTAAAAATTCATACAGTGAGATACATGATAAAACAGCAAAATTCATATATATACATATAGGAGCATGAAATAAACATGAAAGTCTGTAGGCCCCTTGCTACATTGACTGAGAACTTCCTATTATTTGAAGTTGCTGATAACATTGCAAATGTCCATACAAATGAAAAATCCATGAAGACAGTAAGGTGGTTAAGGCATTGCATATACTACGGCTCTACGCGCTTCGTGGAGTGTGTTAGTCCACTCATCAGGAGCTGGCAATGTCTTTGCTCTGAAAGAATGGACAATGAAAAAATGTCTAAGTGATTGTCTTAAAAGGGAAGGTACACCCAGGGAGAAGATGTAATGTGTAAAAAGTATGCTCTGAATAGTACTCACAACCGCCATGTAAAGATGCACTCTTGAAAACTGGAGACTCCCCCTAAGGGTATCTTGTCCGGGAGCTGTGGCGGAGTATGGCACAAGGGGGCCCACCAACATGGCCCCACAAACTGAGGTGAAACTGATCGCACACCGGTGGCTCAATTGCACCAATGACAGATGGTGGCTGACAAAAATCTTGAATGGTTTCTAAAATGTAAGTATAAATGTATAATAAGTTGTCAAATAGACTCAAACTGTGCTTAAGTTTTCAAGAGTGCATCTTTACATGGCGGTTGTGAGTACCATTCAGAGCATACTTTTTACACATTACATCTTTTCCCTGGGTGTACCTTCCCCTTTAAGACAATCACTTAGACATTTTTCATTGTCCTTTCTTTCAGAGCAAAGACATTGCCGTCCCTGCCTCATTTAAAGTTCCATTTTTTTCCCCCGTTTCCCCTTCCAGTTGCCGAAGGGAGGGGATCATGCTCTGCTTCAGTATGTCACAGTACATGTTGGCATTCTGGTTCCCTCAATGAACTATAGCTCCCCAGTGCCAGCAGCACCATGCTTGACTGTGGCCTGCCCCTGTCATGCATTATCGCACATCTCAATTCATACGTGAGTATTTTTAGGTATGGCCAGCTATCTTTCATCTATTCCAAGCTCCCTATGTTGGTTGATACATCAGATTATAATGGTCACTTATCCCCTTTTAGAACATGGATGCATTGCTCCTGATGAGTGGATGAAGTCCATGAAACGCGTTGAGCCTATCTTGATGCATCCACTATACATCGACACCTTAGATGGTTTTACCAATTTATGTTTTTACCTGACTATATTCTGCCAAAGTGTCCAATATGCATATTTCTTACTGTTATGTGCTATGTTACTAACAATTTTCCTAATGTAATTTGATAACTTTACTATGCATGTTATGCTGTATTTTGCCATGCCATTCAATGATTAAGTAATAAACATATGGATGTTTTTACCTACATGATTTGTTTGGGGGAGGAGGAGGGAGGAGGTGTCCTTGAGGCAGCTGATGGCTGGATAGAAAGCATCTTGCTGCCTAGGGATAGGCAAGACGCTTTCTATCCAGCATCAGCTGCCTCAAGGACACCTCCTCCCTCCTCCTCCCCCCCTTCTGCTGCCAGGATCACACGGCTCTCCACTCCAAAGGATCTCTACAGTTTACAGCTGTGTCTACACACTTCTCCTGAGACAGGCACATCTGACAGCCTAACAGGACCGCAAAAAGAAAATACAATCTATTTACATTCTAAATTCATCCATAGAACACCTGGGTATGGAACTTGGAATAATCAATTGTCCATCACAGGACACATCCTCCTACTAGCCACACCACCTCTCCCCATGTACACATGTCGGCCTACCGGCCCATACAGACTGTGCTCCAGTTCTCCTGGCTCTGATGAAGAGGTTTTCCTCGAAACGCGTCAGCATTTCTTAATACCTGCCTCAATATGGGCACACCCCAATTTTAACTTCCTAGTACTTATTTTGTTACCTGTTTTTCCTTTTTTTTTTTTTTTTTTTTTTATAATATTATGTAGTATTTGTATGATTTTATATCTATATGACTATATGTCTGTATTCTTTTACATAAATAAACCATACATTTCTTGATGTAAGCGTCTGATCACGCGCCTTCCATCCACTTCCTACTAAACAATCTTCTTATAACCTAGACCATATTTATGTAGAGAAACAATTCATTTTTTCAGATCCTCAGAGAGTTCTTTGCCATGAGGTGCCATGTTGAACTTCCAGTGACAAGTATGAGAGAGTGAGAGCGATAGCACCAAATTTAACACACCTGCTCCCCATTCACACCTGAGACCCTTGTAACTCTAACAAGTCACATACACCAGGAAGGGAAAATGGCTAATTGGGCCCAATTTGGACATTTTCACTTAGGGGTGTACTCAATTTTGTTGCCAGCGGTTTAGACATTAATGGCTGTGTGTTGAGTTATTTTGAGGGGACAGCAAATTTACACTGTTATACAAGCTGTACACTCACTACTTTACATTGTAGCAAAGTGTCATTTCTTCAGTGTTGTCACATGAAAAGATATAATAAAATATTTACAAAAATTTGAGGGGTGTACTCATTTTTGTGAGATACTGTATATGGCACATTTTGCATCACAAAAAATTCTATGCATTAAGATAAAAAAACTTCTGTGCGCAGCAACCCCAGCCCCCCCCCCAATAATTACCTGAGCCCCATCTAGATCCAGCAATGTTGTAGGATTGTCTCAGCTGCCCAGAAGTCCCCTCCTTATTGGCTGAGACAGCAGCGTGGTGCCATTGGCTCCCGCTGCGGTCAAAGTCAGTCAGCCAATGAGAAGAGAAAGGGGGCGAGATTGGGCCTCGGCTTCATGTCTTAGTGGACACAGGGAACTGTGGCTCGGCTCAGGTAGCTGCTTACTGTGGGGGCACTCAACAGGAGAGAGGGGCCAGGAGCACTGTAGAAGGACCTGAGAAGAGGAGGATCAGGACTGCTGTGTGCAAAACCACAACACAGAGCAGCTAAGTATAACATGTTTGTTATTTTTAACAAAAAAAATAAAATGAAACTTTACAAATCACTTAAGAAAGTCAGGCTTTATCTAGTCTCCTGTGAGTAGGAACTGTATTTTGTTCTACACTTGTACCTGTAGTTAATTGTTCCTTACAGCCAAGTATTGAAGTGGAAGAAATTATTTTGTTACTTTTTCTACTGGTTTGCTGGATAAAAGTTCTTGTAAGGAAAAAGTTGTGTCGGCTTGTTCCTTTGCTATCTCAGTTAATGAGTAAGCACACACTACAGGTTATATATATACATTTTTCACCAAAAAAATCACACTAATGCTGCGTGCACATGATCGGACATTCCGACAACAAAATCCCATATTTTTTTTCCGATGGATATTGGTTTAAACTTGTCTTGCATATACACGGTTGCACAAAGTTGTTGGAATTTCCGAACGTCAAGAACGCGGTGACGTACAACACGTATGATGGCACTAGAAAGAGGAAGTTCAATACCAAGTGCGCCAACCCTTTGGGCTCCTTCCGCAAATCTTGTGTTAGTAGAAGTTGGTGACAGACGATTTGCGCTTTTCAGCCTCCTGCTTTTACGATCATTACTGCTCTTCAGTTTGTGATTGTGGGTTCGTATTTCTATTACGTACTTGATTTTCAGTGCTTTCTTGTCCGCTCGTATCTGATTTTCAGCTCCGGCCTTTCTGTTTTTCAGTGCTTTCTGTTAGTTCGTTCTGACCAGCCGACCGTTTGAAGCCATGAGGACCCTCACCCCTGACCAGAGGGTTTATAACTACCGTCTGGCCAGAGTGGTGGAGAACGCTTTTGGGATAATGGCCAGCCGGTTCCACCTCTATTCCTTATGCCAATCAACATGGCGGGATATAAACCAAACCAGATAATCCTTGCATGCTGCATTTTACACAACTATTTAAGGAGAAATTCAATGAACTATGTGGCCTCAGTTGGGCCTGAGGCCGGACTTCAACAAGAAATCCTGACAGCGCTTGAAGCTGGCCGTCCTGTCTTGCCCCCCCAAAGCGCCCGCGAAGTAAGACAGAAGTACGTCGAGTACTTTGCGGGTGGGGGGCCATTGATATGCCAGAAACTGTTTAAGAAACATTTTATCCTAAATTTTTTAACTTAAACTGAAATAATATTTCCTTTGATTTACTGCCTGGGTTTCTTTTAGCTGTGTTCTAGGTTCTCCAAAGGGTTTTTCTTTTTGGACATTTTCTTCAATAGTGCAAATGTAATTTATTTGATACATGAGGTTACAATCTCTTCTTCAGTGAACTATTATTATGTTGTGGGTCTGCTACACACACCTTGTTTTGTTAATGTATGTAATGCATTAATGACAAAAATATTTATCATTTTCAGCACCCTGAATATATTTTGTTGAGTCATGAAAATAGCGTGATTGTGGCAAATTAGACTGTGGGTGTTATTTACTAAAGGAAAATCCACTTTGCACTCCAAGTGTACTTAAAAGTGCACATTAAAAACTGCACTTGTAGTGCAAAGTGGATTTGCCTTTAGTAAATAACCCCCACTGCCACTGTAAACACCAACTTTTACTCCAAAAACTGCTTTTGATCATTGAAAGAAGAAGCCACACATTGTCCAGTAGAAACATTTTTACTCAAAGCACATTCACATGTGCATTTAGAAAAGGGTTTTTGAACAAACCAACATCTTTGGTGTATAATAATATTTTTTGTCACATTAATTAGAAATAGCCTTTTTTGGTTAAACAGGCATGTTTCAAAACATAACATACAGAACTCAGGAACTTACAAAGTTCAACTTTGATAAAGTGAAGGCAATATCAGGCATTAGTATGTCAAAACTGTGTTGATATTGCCTTCATCAGATGGAGTGATGTCACCCCTGTAAAAGCCAAATTTTGAAGATGCACACAAATTGGGATTCAAACTGGGGATTCCCTCCTGATCCCATGCCTAATGTCAACATGTGCTAACTCACATCATGGGGGATCAATGGACGTGTTTTGGGGGTGCAACCCCTTCCTCTCAGCTACTTTAGTAGCGAGGAAGGGGTTGCACCCACAAAACACGTCCATTGATATCTCGTGATGGCAGGTAGCACATGTTGACACACTGTGTGCATCTTCAAAATCTGGCTTTTAAAATATTTTAAAACTTTTTTTTAAACACCAAAATGGGGGTCTTTTGGGGGGGGTTTTGAACTGTCCTGGCATTTTATGCACAACATTTAGAAGCTTATGTCACACATCACTCATTCTTCTAACCACTTGAAGACAAAGCCCTTTCTGACACTTTTTGTTTACATGAAAAAAATATTTTTTTTTTTGCAAGAAAATTACTTTGAACCCCCCAAACATTATATATTTTTTCAAAGCAAATGCCCTACAGATTAAAATGGTGGGTGTTTCATTTTTTTTTTTTTTTCACACAGTATTTGCGCAGCGATTTTTCAAACGCATTTTTTGGGGAAAAAACACACTTTTTTAAATTTTAATGCACTAAAACACACTATATTGCCCAAATGTTTGATGAAATAAAAAAGATGATCTTAGGTCGAGTACATGGATACCAAACATGACATGCTTTAAAATTGCGCACAAACGTGCAGTGGTGACAAACTAAATACATTTTTAAAAGCCTTTAAAAGCCTTTACAGGTTACCACTTTAGATTTACAGAGGAGGTCTACTGCTAAAATTACTGCCCCAGAACTGACATTCGCAGTGACACCTCACATGCATGGTGCAATTGCTGTTTACATTTGACGCCAGACCGACGCTTGCGTTCGCCTTTGCGCGAGAGCAGGGGGGGACAGGGGTGCTTTTTTTTTTTCTTTTTTTATCTTATTTGTAAACTTTTCCTTTATTTTTTTTTTTTTTTAATCATTTTTATTGTTATCCCAGGGAATGTAAATATCCCCTATGATAGCAATAGGTAGTGACAGGTAATCTTTTTAAAAAAAATTGGGGTCTATTAGACCCTAGATCTCTCCTCTGCCCTCAAAGCATCTGACCACACCAAGATCGGTGTGATAAAATGCTTTCCCAATTTTGCCAATGGCGCTGTTTACATCCGGCGAAATCTAAGTCATGAAATGCTCGTAGCTTCCGGTTTCTTAGGCCATAGAGATGTTTGGAGCACTCTGGTCTCTGATCAGCTCTATGGTCAGCTGGCTGAATCACCGGCTGCATTCTCAGGTTCCCTGTTGAGACAGGAGAGCCAGAGAAAAACACGGAAGACGGTGGGTGGGGCACTCCCTCCCACTGCTTGTAAAAGCAGTCTAGAGGCTAATTAGCCACTAGGATTGCTTTTACATGAAAGCCGACCGCTGGCTGAAAAGAATGATACCAAGATGATATCTAAACCTGCAGGCATCATTCTGGTATAACCACTCAAAGTTGTGAATGGCGTACCTGAAGACAAAAAAATTGTTAACAATAAAACACAGTAAACGGTAAAGTATAAAAAATTGCATACCTGAAAAGCAAACATGATAAAACATAATAACAATAAAACATTGCAGAATAGAATACAGTAAAAAAGAGGCAGAACAATAGAGAGAGAGAATAGAGAGAGAACAATAAAACGACAACTATTTTTTTAAATTTTATATATATTTTTTTTTGTTTACACTTTTTTTGTAACTAACTTTTATAACTGTAACCGGTTCCAGGTTCGGGTCTCTCAAAATGCGATGGCATCTTGGGAGACCCTGTGAAAGTGTGCCTAGTCTGTGCAATGCTGTACCCTATGCTAATACTCTACTAGTGAATGGTAGCGTTCAAAACATTCACCAATGCAAAAACCAGGATTGTCAGGACAGGAGGGGACAATAATAGCGGGTGTCACGCCTATATCTGCGCTTGCTGCAGACACAACATCTTTTTTGGGGGGGTTCGTTGGGTAGGATGACTTAAAGAAAATGCCTCTTATGCAGCGACTGCATTTGGTTGGGGATGTGAATGGGGGAAGTACGGGTGCTGCAGAAGTGGTGAGTTCCCAATTAGGATTGGCGAATGCAGCAGGAAGGGCACTATGGGCACGACGGGCCTGTTTGTCTTCTTGGTGGCAGCGGGACACTACTTGTGCTTGCCACCTCACCAGCTTGAACTGCACTTATGGGACTCGCCACGTCACCAAGTGTTACTGCAGTGCTGGTTTGACTATGACCGGGGGTGTACTAGGCCGCTGGCGCTTGCCAATTCACTAAAACGCTACCAAAAAAACTGTTAGCGATCGTAGGGATCAGGCCTGACTCTGCAAACGCTGCAGTTATGCGTTTAGTGTTTTGTAAGTGACAGTGATCTATTGATACTGCACTTGGGTGGGCTGGCCTTGGCAGGGTGGAGGGGCAAAACGCAGGTGCTAGCAGATATCTGGGCTGATCCCGCTAACACTGCGTTTTTGGGAACCCTAAACTGCTGGGGACGCTAGTATAGATCTGATCGGATCAGATATTGATCTGTTCAGATACTATACCACTAAGGGAGGCGTATGCTGCGTGCGTGGGTGTTAGCGGTACTGGCGCTAATCTGACGCTACCTGGGGTGACGCATATCACCGCCGGGCGATCAGGGGGCTAAACCTTTTTTCGGTAATAAACGGCCGGTGCCCTGGCACTATAAAAAATAAACGAACTAACCAGCGTCACCTGTAACAAATATACGGTGATCAGTGGTGAAAGGGTTAACTAGGGGGCAATCAAGGGGTTAAAACATTTATTAGGTAGTATATGGGGGTCCCTGTCGCTATAAAACACTGACGGCGAACCTAAATATTTACCTCCCTAACTAGCGTCACCAGTGACACTAATACAGCGATCAGAAAAATGATCGCTTAGTGACACTGGCGACAGGGGGTGATCAAGGGGTTAAAACTTTATTAGGGGGGGTTAGGGGGGTACCCTAGACCTAAAGGGGGCTAACAGTAACTGCCCTAACACAGTAACTGTCACAAACTGACACCATGCAGTAATCAGAAAAAAAAAAAAAAAACTGCTTGGTGTCAGTGTGACAGGGGGGGGGAGGGGTAATTGGGGGGTGATCGGGGGGGGGGATCAGGGGGTTAAGGGGGGGTGTTTTTGTGCCTGGCATGTTCTACTGTATGTGTAGTGTTTGTGCATTCACATTGCAGTCTTCTCTCCTCGGCGCCGGAACGGAAAATACCGAGCCGAGGAGAGATGACCATACCGTATTTATCGGCGTATAACACGCACTTTTTTCCCCTTAACATCAGGGGAAAATCGCGGGTGCGTGTTATACGCCAATCCCCTGCCATCATGAGCTGACAGATGTTCAAAATCGCCGACCGCAATTTGAAAATGGCGCCGCCGGCGCCGAAATACACAGAGCCGGTCCTCGGCTCTTCTCGGCCACTTTCGGCTTCACTTGAGCACCGCCCGAACCTAGCCGAGTGTACTCGGCTAGGTTCGGATAGCTCCGCTCACAGTCACGCCTATCCCGGGCGGGACTACGAGTGGAGCCGAAAGTGAACGAGAGCCGCCGAGAAGAGCCGAGGACCGGCTCTGTGTATGTTGGCGCCGGCGGCGCCATTTTCAAATCGCGGTCGGCGATTTTGAAGCTCAGGATCACAGGGGATCAAACTGCGAGCTGCAAGGCTGCACTGGGGCAAGGCTGCACTGAGGCAAGGCTGCACTGGGATAAGGCTGCAATGGACACTGGGGAAGGCTGCACTGACAAGGCTGCACTGACAAGGCTGCCCTGACAAGGCTGCCCTGACAAGGCTGCCCTGACAAGGCTGCACTGGGGCAAGGCTGCACTGAGAAGGCTGCAATGATGGGTATTTAAATGTAAGTTTTTTTTTCCCTTTAACTTCCCTCCTAAAAGTTTTTTTTTTCCTTAAAATTCCCTCCTAAATTGGGGTGCGTGTTATACGCCGGTGCGAGTTATACGCCGATAAATACGATAATTTCTTTTGCTGCTGTTTAGCATACAGCAGCAGAGGAATGATTCTATTAGCCGGCGGCGATCGCGAGGGGGGATGGTCTCCCTCTCATCTCCGATCGCCGCTGGACAATAGCCGACCGCCTCGGGCACCGGGGGGGTCCGATCTGACCCCCCGCCCACGGGAAGCAGATCACGTATATGTACGTGATTCTGCCTGCCCGTGCCATTCTGCCGATGTACATCGGCGTGAGGCGGTCGTTAAGTGGTTAAAAAAAAGGTATACTTAGCACACAGATATTGAAGGGCAGAAATAGGAATATGAAACATTGCTTGGAAGTGTTGTGCAATTGTCTGTTTTGGTTTTGAGTTCCAAGCTGAATAACATTTTATTTCCTTTCTAAAGCTGGAATACTTAAATTTTTTTGTTAAAGTATCACACATGAAGACACCCCTATAGTATCCACTGGAGCACCTGTGTGGGACACCCTAAAAAGTTTGATTCTGGTGTCCCACACTAGTGCTCCTGCGTCCAGATGTGTAAACAGCTGCTGAGTGTCCTCTCCATACACTAAATCAAGTTTGCATTTCATTCTAGTTTTAAACCCATCTAGAAAACAAACTTATTTTAATACAAATAGGCATGAACTAATGTAGTTACCCTGTAACTGCCTAAAACATCTTATAAGTGGGTGAACGAACAATGTTTCCTACGACCGATTACTGTGCCCATGAACATGAAAGTTGCCATTTTAAAATGTACAACAGTAAAGAAAAGCACATGGAGCAGCACGAACGTTAAGAAGAAGAATAGGAACACACGACAAAATACTTACTTTTTTGCAGCACTCTTGATTCTTCTGTACTAATCCTGCTCCCTCAATTTGAGGTCTGACCATCGTTTCCTCAGTTGATCCTTGGATCGCCATACCCCAAAATTCCTGTGTAGACTCTTCACAACTTTAGGCATGATCTTGGCCTTTCTCACATTTGGGTTTGGGTAAGGTCCATACTTACCATCATAGTTGGCTGTCTTGAAGATGTCCACCGTCTCCACCATCTCTATAAAGGCCATAATTGAGGCCTTCAATCTCCTCCAGGATCGTAAGGTTCGGGGCTCCGGCCTCTTGTCTTTGCTGCTCTCCTCTGCATGCAGCTGTTGTCTCTCTAGCATGTGCTCTGCCATTGTCCCGAAAGAGAAGGGGCGGGGGAATAGACTAGAAATAACGTCAGGGGCGGGCGGAGTTTCACACATGCGTAGTGTATATAAAGCGGAACATGCATGCGTTGTACGTACGATCTGTGAGTGGGGGACGAAGTAACGGGATCAACGATCATTATAACAAAGATACAATTTTAAGTTGGTGCATCAGTGGCCTATACTGCTTATAGATTGAGGCCTATATTGGGTCAAGATTAGGAGAGTTTCGCCTGACATTAGGGTTTGTCTTTTGTTGTGTTTGCAGAGAAAATGGATCTATTCAAGGATGAGGACTTTATCCCCATATTAATTGATATGTACAGGGAGCTGCCCTGTCTGTGGCAGGTAAACCACCCCTTTTATAACAATAAACCAAAGAGGAAGGCAGCGCTGGATCAATTACTGGAATTTGTGAAGCCGGTGATCCCCACAGCAGACATCCCCTATTTGAAGGCCCTAATTGGTGGCATGAGGAGCACTTATATTAGGGAGCTCAAGAAGGTCCAGGATTCCCTGAGATCAGGAGCTGCAGCGGATGACATTTATGTACCCAGGCTGTGGTACTACGACAGACTGCATTTTCTGGCAGGCCAGACTGAACCCAGGCCAGCACACTCTAGTCTTAGTTCAAGGCTTCCTTCCCCCCCAGCTGAGGCTTCCGACAACCAACCTGGGCCTTCCAGGCAGCCACATATGGAGGAGCCCAGCTTTAGTCAGGTATAGCATTCTTAAAAATATTTCTGGTTGTCAAATTAATGATGTTAAATATATGTTAGTTTTGATAACTAATTTCTGATTTCCCAAAGTGTTTTACATATCAATAGACAGTAGTGGCCACAAATGATTGTGACAAGAATGAAAAATGCTGGTGTCAGAATGATAGTCTTTTCTATTTATTAACATTCAATTTGCAACAGTCATGAGCTGAAAATTGTGTGTGATTGATGAACCAAAAACTAAAACTATAAAACTATGTCCCTTTTTCCATACACAGGAAAGCCTCAGCCAGGAGGAGGCCGTGGAAAGTGGCAGCCAGGAGGTGGTGGGATA
Organism: Aquarana catesbeiana; assembly: GCF_042186555.1. Classification (NCBI taxonomy): domain Eukaryota; kingdom Metazoa; phylum Chordata; class Amphibia; order Anura; family Ranidae; genus Aquarana; species Aquarana catesbeiana. Next base: position 108,027,423 of record NC_133327.1, on the reverse strand, counting down.
AGTGGCAGCCAGGAGGTGGCCGGGCCCAGTAGCCTGCCCGAATCCCAGTTCATTCCCCTCGGACTTCCACAAAAAAGTTCCAGGAAGAGGAGTAACCTGAAGAAGGCAGCAATTGGCCTATTTCTGAAGACTGCTGCCCTCAGAACCCCCCCCGCCAGTGTTCAAGAGGACTATGCCTACATGACAGCATGCAAAATGCTGGAAATGGAGGAGGGCCAATGCCTTTTATGTGAGGAAGTGATCTTGCAAGCCCTAAATAAGGGGTTGAGGGGCGAACTCACAAGCCAAAGCCACATTTGTGAGTTGAACCATGGTCCTCCTCCTTCTCCTCCAGGTCCTCCTCCTCTTCCCCCAGGTCCTCTTCCTCCTCTTCCACCTCCTGCCACACCTCCAACACCAGAGCCACAGCCTGGAAGGAAGCGTGTAAGGTAGACCAGAGAGTGATGGCCTGGGTTCAGTCTGGTTTGGCAAAAGATGCAGGCTGTTGTATGACCACAGCCTGGGGACAGATATGTCATCTGCTGCTGTTCCTGATCCCTTGTAAAAAATAGGAGTGGGACTTTAAGTGAGGCTTGGGGTATTGCCTCCATCCCGGATTCAGAGAGACAAAAAAAGGGGGGGAAAGTGGGACTTTAAATTAAACAGTTGACAGATTGGGGTTGAGAGTAAAATACCATTTATTACATGTGATTTATGCTGATATATCCCTTCAACATATAAAAGGTTGCCGGTGCATATGCTCCAGGCATAGCCTATATACATGCACATGCACAAAAAACAAGCAGCGTTACATTCCAGTAATAAGTAGCTAACACGTATGTCATGTAGAGATTGTACATATAAAAAATCACAGACCATGATGATGTAATAAATAGATACACAAATATTTCATAAAAATAAAATCCTAAAAAGCGCACAAGGGCTGCATCCATCGTGCCCGACGCGTTTCTGTGAAATACACTTCTTCAGGGGCGGATGCTCTAGGGTTTCTGAAATAACAAGGTAAGTAGCATCAGAAAATGGGCTGCTTAATGACCAGAAGGGGCAACAAGTCAGTTTATAGAGATTTACATACGTGGCCAAACTGTGGTGAAGTGCAGGTATCGGGTCAACAAACACTGCCCCCTTCCGGAGCTGAGGCGACAGAGACACCAACACACGACAGTCGCACACAGGTATCTTCCACTTGGTGCATATTGTTTCCGCAATATGGTGACCATGAGCTTCAAATGGTGAGGAATATCTGAAATGGATAGATAAGTCCACTAAGATATACCAGAGGTGTGGGAACTCAAAAAGGGGAAGGTATTGGGAAAGTAGATAACTTTGGAAAGAATGGTCAAAAATATAGTACCTTAGATTGCTGGAAACAAAAATTGTCCAAAAGAAATTTGTCCAAAAAGAATACAGCGTCTACATCAATGCGGCATTTGTGTGTGAGTGGAAAAAAGGACTGCACGAAAGGAGACACCTGATATGCAACTCATCTGCGTCGGTGATTGCCGCCAACGTCACGTAAGGCTGACGAGGCAAGAGGCGTGGCCCCTGCCCAGGCCGTGAAAGTCCGCCCATGACAGGCGCTGTCACGTCCAACCATGCCAGCGAGATGGAAAAAGTTCACTTCCGCGCAACGGCGCCAGACGATGACGTCGTGTGCGGGAGTGGAGCGTGACGCCGATGCGATGTGCGGCGCCCACCCGACCCCCAACACCAAACCAACCCCACTTGGGGTGGACGTGGGGGGGGTGGGAGGGGCCCGCAGAGCGCATCGCAGCTCCGGATATGGAACAAGGATTGGCCCAAAACCGGCCACCATGTTGGGGAATGTATATGGTACCCCAGGGTGGGAAACGACACATCGCCGCGACCGGTGCATGCACACCAAAGGGGTTTGTAGATATGCAGACAAGACTAGGCAGAAGGTGGCTGCCTGGTACTGTCAACTGTCTCCATCCCATGTATCAAGTATCAATAGAAGAGTGGGACTTTGAGTGAGGCAAAACCTAGTGCCTCCATCCCAAATTCAGAGAAACGAGAAGGGACTTTAAATGAAACAGTTGACAGAAAAATAAAAGTATACTTAGTTGCATCGGCGTCACGCTCCACTCCCGCACACGACGTCATTGTCTGGCGCCGTTGCGCGGAAGTGAACTTTTTCCATCTCGCTGGCATGGTTGGACGTGACAGCGCCTGTCATGGGCGGACTTTCACGGCCTGGGCAGGGGCCACGCCTCTTGCCTCGTCAGCCTTACGTGACGTTGGCGGCAATCACCGACGCAGATGAGTTGCATATCAGGTGTCTCCTTTCGTGCAGTCCTTTTTTCCACTCACACACAAATGCCGCATTGATGTAGACGCTGTATTCTTTTTGGACAAATTTCTTTTGGACAATTTTTGTTTCCAGCAATCTAAGGTACTATATTTTTGACCATTCTTTCCAAAGTTATCTACTTTCCCAATACCTTCCCCTTTTTGAGTTCCCACACCTCTGGTATATCTTAGTGGACTTATCTATCCATTTCAGATATTCCTCACTATTTGAAGCTCATGGTCACCATATTGCGGAAACAATATGCACCAAGTGGAAGATACCTGTGTGCGACTGTCGTGTGTTGGTGTCTCTGTCGCCTCAGCTCCGGAAGGGGGCAGTGTTTGTTGACCCGATACCTGCACTTCACCACAGTTTGGCCACGTATGTAAATCTCTATAAACTGACTTGTTGCCCCTTCTGGTCATTAAGCAGCCCACTTTCTGATGCTACTTACCTTGTTATTTCAGAAACCCTAGAGCATCCGCTTCTGAAGAAGTGTATTTCACAGAAACGCGTCGGGCACGATGGATGCAGCCCTTGTGCGCTTTTTAGGATTTTATTTTTATGAAATATTTGTGTATCTATTTATTACATCATCATGGTCTGTGATTTTTTATATGTACAATCTCTACATGACATACGTGTTAGCTACTTATTACTGGAATGTAACGCTGCTTGTTTTTTGTGCATGTGCATGTATATAGGCTATGCCTGGTGCATATGCACCGGCAACCTTTTATATGTTGAAGGGATATATCAGCATAAATCACATGTAATAAATGGTATTTTACTCTCAACCCCAATCTGTCAACTGTTTCATTTAAAGTCCCACTTTCCCCCCCTTTTTCTGATCCCTTGTAGTCCTGGACCGGATTGTGCACATTATTATATGGACTCCTCAGGCCACCAATTTTGTCTGTAAAATAATTGATGTGTGCCCTGGGGTACAAAGGCTTCGCAAATATCACCAGTTTCTCCAGCGTTGCCTTCCTCTTTATTTTGTTATGACCCAGAATAAATGGCTATTTCTTTTTCACAAATACTTGGCTATGTGTTTTAGTTCAAAAGTTTGTTTGTGAGTAGGCAGGTACATTTCAAAAATACAATATCAAATTAACAAGGGACACCAACCAACCTCCTTGAGGTTAAAAAATACAAGATAATAATGGTGTTGTGGTAACTTGACACAAAAAACTTGAAATAATATTATGGAGAGCACTAGAAAAAAAAATGCAGCTCTTGATAAAAAACAAATAAAAAAAAAAAAATTAAAAAAAAAAGTATTATGGAGATCTGACGAAAAAAAAATTAATATTTTTCATGAGATCACGAGAAATTATAAAGAAAGAAGTTTGTGAGAACTCTGTGTGAATATAAGCAGCAAAACAACTTCATTCTTCTAGCATTCTAAAGAAGAAGAGAATGCGCTGCATTAAAAGATTTCAGAATTTGCAGAGAGACCAATGTGCTATGTCCATTACAAACACTAGTTTTACCAGACCGAGCGCTTCTGTCTCGTAATTTATTCTGAGCATGCATGGTACTTTGTGCATCGGAATTGTGTACACATGATCGGAATTTACACAAACGGATTTTGTTGTCGGAAAATTTGAGAACCAGATGTCAAATCTTGTGCGACGGAAATTCCGATGGAAACTGTCCGACAGAGCCTACACGTGGTTGGAATTTCCGACAACAAGTTCCGATCGCACATTTTCCATTGTAAATTCCGACAGTGTGTATGCGGCATAACTTTCACCCAGAACTCACAAAATTTTCCAGCTGAATCCAATTAGAAGCCTGTGTGTGTCTTGATAGAGAGCTGTGTGAATCATGTGTGAAAACATTATTAATTAGAACCCTAAGTGTTTAAATATTAACTTTGTGTACAGTGTAACCCTGCAGCGGTGAAAATGTATAGTGAATTACAAATCATGTGGCAGGTAAAATAGCAAGCATACTATATATGTGTTTACCTGAAGTCCTGTATTATCTAAGGTGTACCTTTATTACAAGAAACACTCTAGTCAAAAGCAAAACCTTGTTTCAAAGAATTACGGTACAATGGTCACCGAAAATCTACAAAATATTCCTTTTTACGTAAAGCCAGTCCCGGATTCTTTCAATGCCCCCTATGTAATAGGGCTGCTTACCCTGAAGCTTGAAACTCCGTACTCTGAAGCTACAATTATTTCTCTAGAGAGTCTCAATTCTGCCTTTTGAAAAATGTTGACCTGTGTATGAGGATGCCTAAACCTCCTGACCTATTCTCTGTGCATGAAATGTGACTCCAGTTTTTGCTGGAGAAAGGAAGATGTGAATCTTTACTCCTTTGTCATTTCAGCAGCCACTGTACATACTCTTGCTGTCTGGAATAAAATTTTATGTCACGATGATGGGAATTTAATATAAAAGGAAGATTACTGGTGATCAGATACAGAATACTTTCTATATATAACATTTTTTTCAAGTGAATACATACTATTGTTGAAATTAAAAACTTCAGACATATGAGTTCCAAAGTTTGCACACTTGCTACAGGAATAATGAATGGGGTACCACTCTGCCTGCTGTATTATAAATCATTGTTGTACTATAGAAAATGCAACAGTAGGAAGGTATACAGTATACAGAACCTGCAGTAGGATAACTGATATTCCAAGGTGGGTGGTCTGGAATGAAAATATCTTGCCACTGGAGTCCCTAGGGCATATAACTTGCCACTGGGTGATGCAACCTAACAGACTCCACCTACTGTAAGACCGAAATGTCTCAAATAATAGTTATGGATACTTAATGAGTCAGTGGCCAACAGAGTGAGAAATTAAAACACCTTCCACTGGAGTCCCCATGACTCTACCTTAGACTGAAATGTTTCAAATTATAATTATGAGCGCTCAATGGGTTTGACTTACAAAAACCGAAGAGTGCACAGTTTGGTGCAGCTATGCATGGTAGCCAATCAGCTCCAAACTTCAGCTTGTTCAATTAGGAAGTGACAAAAAATTCTGGAAGCTAAATGGCTTCTTTGCAGAGCTGCACCAGATAGGACTATTCACTAAAACTGGAGAGTGCAAAATATGGTGCAGCTCTGCATACAAACCAACCGGCTTCTAACTTCAGGTTGTTCAATTATGTTTCAGGAGCTGATTGGTTTCTATGCAGAGCTGCACCAGATTTTGCACTTTCCAGTTTTATTAAATAGTCCTATAGGTAATGATATTTTAAAACAGGAGATTTGCAAAATCTGGTGCATCTCTCCATAGAAGCCAATCACTTCAGTTTTAGCAAATTAACCCCAATGAGTCAGTGACCGACAGGTGATTGGAATCTGTGGGATGGGTACCCACTAGACATCACTGCAGATGTCTATATCTCCCTTGCAAGCGATTTTATATGGGTTTTTCTTTTTTAAACTTAACATGAAGTGTCATTTTTGAATAAATATGATAAGAATATAGGTATATGGCTGCTTTATTTTATAGCATATTGCACAGGAACCACCTACATGTGGATTCAACGGGAACGAGGAGTCATCTCTGTCCACCTACACCTTTATTAGAACTACTCATATTGTAAGACTTCATTTTATTAATTAATAAAGCTTGTTCAGTAACACAAGGACAAAAATAGTGTATGCCATGCTAAACATCACCAACCAGCCACAAACCTATTTGTGCCAACCCCTGTAGCCAAAGCAGAGCTCCTTGCAAAAAAGAAAATTACATCATAAATATCCAACATGCAAAGAAAAAACATTATTTGGAAGTAAAATAATGTTCCTTTTATTTTTAATTATGTATTACAATATTAGGAAATGAAAGTCTTATGCTGTGTACACACGAGCGGAACGTCCGACAGAAAAAGTCAGACGGGAGCTTTTCTTCGTATATTCCAATCGTGTGTATGCCCCATTGGACTTTTTAGGTTGAAAATTCTGACGGACCTAGAAATGGAACATGTTCTAAATATTTCCGACGGAACCAGTTCCTAATGGGAAAACCGCTTGTCTGTATGCTGTTCCAACATACCAAAAACAACGCATGCTCTGAAGCAAGTACGAGACGGAAGCTATTGGCTACTGGCTATTGAACTTCCATTTTCTAGCCCCGTCGTACGTGTTGTACGTCACCGCGTTCTGGACGGTCGGAATTTGGTGTGATCGTGTGTATGCAAGACAGCTTGAGCGGAATTCCGTCGGAACTTTGTCGGAAAAACCTTCAGGAGTTTATTCCGACGGGAAAACCGGTCGTGTGTACAGGGCATTAGACAAGTCATTATTTCCGTGGATACTGAACATCAAGCTAGCTATTATATCAAATGCACTACACATATTGTAAGACTTCATTTATTAATTAATAAAGCTTGTTCAGTAACACAAGGACAAAATAGTGTATGCCATGCTAAACATCACCAAACAGCCACAAACCTATTTGTGCCAACCCCTGTAGCCAAAGCAGAGCTCTTTGCAAAAAAGAAAATACATCATAAACATCCAATATCCAAGGAAAAAACATTATTTGGAAGTAAAATAATGTTCCTTTTATTTTTAACTATGTATTACAGTATTAGGAAATGAAAGTCTTAGATAAGTCATTACTTCCGTGGATACTGAACATCAAGCTAGCCATTATATCCCATGCAGTTACACCCACTCACCTTGCAAATATATTCAGCGATTTTGTTCTATCAGCAGGGAAGGCTCCCCGCACTCCCAGTAGCGCTGCAGGAGAGATTCCCCCATCAACATTGACTGTGTTGATGGGGGAATCAAAAATTTTCTTTCCTTCCACCCATGGTGGAAGGAAAGAAAATTGCTTAATCTATGGCCTGCCTGACTCTTATCTCCAGTCAGTGAATGTGTAACTTATATCCCACAGGCTACTACTACAGCTGACAAAATAATCCATTACAAAATGTATCAGAGAAAGTTGACATGGCAAATATGCATGCAGAGTGATGGATTTTTAATGCACAAGGGAGTTGCCTTGTAACTTTCCCACTTCTAAACAAATGGTGGAGCTTGAGCGGCAGTGGGGGATCCCATCATGGAAAACATATGGTGCTAAGAAAAGACAGTTACTTTGACGTTGATGTTTTTTTGATCCAGCAAGTCAGTAACTGGAATAATTAGTTAATGCTTAGATATCCCTAAATTGTTACTGCACTATTTACAGTGAAATCTAGCATTTCCTCATTGTCCTTATATGCTATCTATTCTTCCAAGGACAAATAAAATCTATCATTCTGGCCTTTAAGTATGTATGTCAATTCTTCCACAGTAATAATAAAATCAATTCTCAAAAACCAATCTTTTGTTGAAGTGATTCTTGTTTCCAAACCTGAGGAATCATCCTCTTTGTGGGGATTATTGACTCTTTATAGGGAGCAAATGAAACAGTATCTTGCAGGGATCTTTAGAAAATAGTTGTAATGTTAGGGTAGAGGTAAAGCTTATCATCTGAGACCAGTATTGTTTAATGTTTGGCTATCAAGTGCAATTAGAAGCACAAACAGGGTTGGGGAACGCCAACACTGTACTAAACTGTATTATGTGTGATGGTTGATGTGTCCTCAAGGTGCTCAGAAGCTGAGGAGTGTTATAGGTAAGTTCTGGTTTATACTACAAGGTCAAAAATGTGTGTGGCTATATTTTTTCAAAATAAAAAGGCCCACATATTTAAAGAATAATTCACATTTTACTAAAACGACCGGAATGTTTTTTACATGCATATTGTACTATCAAGCTGTAGCATTGGAATATACAATAATATATTACTATTTTTAATGCTTATAAACAGACAGACAAATAAAAAGGGTGTTTTATAACAGTTTATCATATATACCAGGCATTACTAAATGACAGACTGTGGTCCGCATCCGGACCGATTACACTGTCCTGGCCAGACTGCCACAGTCCTGCCATTTAGAAGCCTGTTGTGCCCTGCAGCCATCACTGCTGTTATCCTCGTAGCCCACAGTGGAAGGAGGGACAGTTCTGCATGGAGTGTTTGCTTCCCGAGTTGGGCAATGTCAAGAAAGGTTCCTTAAGGGGGGGGGCTGAGAACTGTAATGGGGGTGCTTAAGACAGCAGTGGGAGAGCTGAGGACAATTATGGGGAAGCTGAGGACAGTAATAGGGGCTCAGGACAGTAAGGGGGGAGCTGAGGACAGCAATGGGGGCCTGAAGACAATTTGTGGGGTTTGACGACAGTTAGAGGGGCTCAGGACAGTAAGGGGGAGCTGAGGACAGTAATGGGGGGGCTGAGGACAATCATGTGGGGGATGAAGACAGTAATGTAAGGGGGGGTGAGGACAGTCAAGGAAGGGGGAGCTGAGGACAGTAATGGGTGGGTGAGGTCAGTAACGTGAGGGGGGCTGAGGATAGTAATGGAGGAAGCTAAGGACAGTAATGTGAGGGGGGGCTGAGGATAGTAATGGAGGAGTGCTAAGGACAGTAATGTGAGGGGGCAGGGGACAGTAATGGGGGATTGAAGACAGTGATGTGAAAATGAGATTTTGATGTGAAGGGGAGGGAACAATGATGTAAAGAGAGGGAACTGTGATATGAGGCTCAGTTCAGATCTGTGCATTCACATTTGTGTGCGCATGTCGCAGGTGTGGCAGCCCATTCATTTTAAAGGGCTGCTCTACCCATGAGAAAAGCAGGGAAAGAAGTCCTGATCCTTTTTTTTAAATTATGCTGTGCCAAGCTGCATGATGCTTCAGCATCATGCGGTGGTGCGTACAAAAACGTGTCATAGGTGAGGATGTCTTTAAGAATTATTGCCCAACTACACATCTGGTAAAGTGCAGCACATTTCTCTGCAGGTCAGGAACACGTTCAATACTGCAAATGTTCTCCAGCCACAGAGATGTGAACCTAAACTAAGAGGAGAGTGGGGCTGTGATGTGAAGGATCTGCGTCTTTGCACAAACATGCCATTCAGACCTCTGCTGGAAGAACATTGTACTGACTGGACTGCCGTGATTTTTAATTCAGTACCCCTGATATATACTATAAATCACAAGCCTAGTGACAGTAAACAGATTACTACTTTTTTTGGTCGCTACCTGACGGCACAAGATCACACAATACAGTAATATAATCTACCTTCATTTAATTTGAATTTATAGATGTCAGCCAGGGATTTGTGCTCTTCAGACTATAATGTAAAGTAAAAATGCACACATATCTAGGGAATGGTAATGAATAATGTCTCATTTTATTGTCAATGAGTATTAACATGACCAGTCTTTAAAAAACTTATCCAGGCATTGCTTATTAGTGCAAAACTTTCTCAAATGCAGTTAGTTAACGAACACTAGCAAAGGCTTTCCATTCTTTAAAGGATCACTAAAGATAATTTTTTTTTTTTTTTTTAAAATAACAAACATGTTATACTTACCTCCTCTGTGCAGCTCGTTTTGCACAGAGTGGCCCCGAACCTGGTCTTCTGGGGTCCCATGGCGGATGTCTCGGCTCCTCCCTGCAAGGACTCAACACCTTCATGCGAGCTCCCTCAATCGCATGGTGTTGAGTGCTTGCAGGAGTGCTTCCGTGATACAGCCGGTGGCCATAGCCTCTCACTGTATCACTCGGCCCGCCCCCCAGTGCGCCGCGTCATTGGATGTGATTCACAGCAGCGCGAGCCAATGGCTGTGCTGCTGTCAATCCATCCACTGTAACCAATCAATGGCCAGGCTGAGCTGTGAAGAGGATGTCGGGGGTGAGCGCAGGACTTTTGAGGGGTCAGGTAAGTAAAACGGAGAGGCTGGGGGGACGGTATTAGAAGAAGAATGCATAGAATGCATTAAGGTGAAAAAACTTTTACCTTTACAATCCCTTTAAACAGCTTTTTTAAAGTATTGTGTTTAGTTTTAATGTAATTTGTGGTTTAAATGTTATAATACCTGAGGGCCTATTCACAGGTTTGCACTGTGGTAATGTGCGGTGAAATTTGCATTACTATGCATTCCTGCAATGCATGGCATTGCACCTGCTCTATGTGTGTAGCACTAAAGGTGTTATTCATTGTACAAAGAGTGCAGCAAACAATGTACCACAACACACCACAATGTACATACCCTTTGTTAAAGTTTGCGCCTGGTAGTAAATGTGTACACAGAAAGTAGGTGTGTGTTTTGAGGCCAAATCATTTAGACATACACACATGACCCACACAAACACCACCCCATGTAAAAATAAATAAACAATTATCTTAATTTGCAAATAAGGATTATCTCTTCCTCAGAGAACAGTGAGCGGGGCATGGTGGTGGGAAGAAATTAGCAGCAGTACAAGCATATGCGCCACGCCTCCGCGCACACAGCAGTTGCGCATCTCACATACACAGCAGTTGCGCATCTAGATGCATTTGGCGCATCTAGCTGCAGGAACCCCATTTTTATGGAAACGAATAGTAAAGCAGATGCAGATTTCCAGGACTGGACTAACAAATGTTTATAGTAAAAGGCAACTGGTGTTTTCTACAGGCATACCCCACTTTTAAGTACCCAATGGGGTTTATTTACTAAAGCTGGAAAGTGCAAAATCTGGCTCACTGCTACAAAGAAACCAATGAGCTTTTTTTTTTGTTTTTTTTTTGTCTGTTCCGTTCCTTTATGGTGTTTATTTATCCACTTGGCTCTGCACCTATTCTTTCTTTTATCCTATCTAAATAAATATCCGAGACTTTGTAGTTTTTCCAACTTTCCCATCTACTATTATCCCCTTTCTCTCCTCCTTCCATTTTGTAGTGATAATCTATTTCCTTTAGCCAGTTTCTAATGTCTGGTTTTCCACTTTTTAGCCAATTCTTGGGAATTAAGGCCTTGGCCGCATTCAGGAGGTTAGGTATTATTGATTTTCTATATTGTTTCTTAGGTTTATTGTAGATATGGAAGAGGCAAGTCCAAATATTTTGTTCTATTTCTTCTCCAGTTATTTCTTTTATGTTATTTAACACTTCCTTCCAGTACTCCATTATTATTGGGCATTCCCACCATATGTGTGTGATCGTTGCTATTTGGCCACATTTTCTCCAACACAAGGAGGTTCTATCTTGATGGAATCTGTGTATTCTTACTGGGGTCATATACCATCTTGATACTAGTTTATAATTCATTTCTATGGTCTTCATGTCCCAAGCCTTATTATATCCCATTTCTATCATTTTTTCCACTTTTTGGTTATCTATTTTTAAATTCATTTCTTTTTCCCATTGATTTATATATTCTGGTCTTTCTTGTGCTTCCAAATCTGTCAGTATACTATAAATTTTTGATGTTCCGTTTTTTAATGGTGTTTCATTGCTACATAGCTTTTCCAGTGCAGTTAATTTTGTTTCACCTCTCAGTGGGTGTGGTATTGTGCTTACTAGGTGCCCTAGTTGAGTATACTTCCATTCATTCATCTTCCATCCATTCCTTTCCTCTATTTCTACTCGTGTTCTTATTTTACCATTTCTAGTGATATCTTTCAGTTGTGGGTTACCTATTCCTTGGATTTCAAATATTTCCCTCCCAGGGGTGAAGAGATTCGATCCTGTGAGTGCTAATAGTGGTGAATTATATTTCCATTCATTCTTTAAGTGGATGGTGTCCCAAATTTTAAATACATTTTTTGTTATTTCGTGCGTGTCGGTGTCCAATATTCTATATTTCCGTGGAATCCAAATATTCTTATGTAGTGTGGCTCCACTTATTGTGTTTTCCATTTCCACCCATTTTTTTTCATTTCTCTCATTTGTCCACTCTAACATTCGTGTTAAAACTATGGCTTTATAGTACTTACTTATATCTGGAGCGGCAAGACCTCCATGCTCCTTTTTCCTTGTGATCAGCGTGTAATTAATTCTTGGTTTTTTATTAAGCCATATGTATTTTAGCAGGATTGTTTTAATTATTTTAAAAAAGCTCTGCGGGATTTTTACTGGTAACATCTGTAATCTGTAGTTTATTTTAGGTAATATCGTCATCTTAAACATATTTATTCTTCCAATCCATGAAAGTGGCTGTATTCTTAACTTTTTCATTTCTTCTTTGACCTCATTGATCAGTGGAATAAAGTTTGCCTGATAAATTTTTTCGACTCTAGGAGTTATTTTAATTCCAAGGTAATTTAGTTCTTTTACCCAAGTGAATGGGAATTCTTTTTGTAAAAACTGAACTTCCTTTTTCTCTAGACCTATGTTTAATATTTCCATTTTTATTGGATTAATTTTGAAGTTTGACAGTTCTCCATATTTTTTAATTTCTTTCAGTATGTTTGGGAGTGACACTCTTGGGTTGGATACGTACATCAAGATGTCGTCCGCGTAAGCAGCGATCTTATGCTCTTTTCCTCCTAGTTTCGCTCCTTCTACCTCTTTGTTATTGCGGAGTGTTGCTAATAGTGGTTCTAAAGCCAATACATATAATAGTGGAGACAGTGGACAGCCTTGCCGTGTTCCATTCTGCATCTTAATTTTTGGAGAGAGTCTACCGTTTACTTTTACGACTGCTGTCGGGCCATTATACAAATTTGTTATCCACTTCATCATTTTTGTCCCGATACCCAAATGCCGCAATGTATCCATCATGAAACCCCAGTCTATCCTGTCAAATGCTTTTTCTGCATCCAATGACAGGAATAGAACTGGGGTCTCATTCTGCACCTTCTTGTGCAACATCAATAATGATTTTAGGCTGTTGTCCCGCCCCTCTCTCCCCGGGACAAAACCAGTTTGGTCGGGGTTGATCCACAGTGGGATTAGTTTTTTTATCCTAGTGGCCAGGATCTTGGAGTACAGCTTCGTATCGGCGTTCAATAGGGCTATTGGCCTGTAGCTTGAGCAGTTAACGTTGTCTTTCCCTTCTTTTGGTAGTATTGTAATATGAGCTAATAACGATTCACTTCTTATTTCTTCATCTTCCCCTAGGGAATTCATATATTCTAATAGTTTTGGAGTCAGCTGTTCTTCAAATTTTTTATAGTATTTGACCGTAAACCCGTCTGGTCCTGGGCTTTTTCCTACGGGAGTTTCCTTTAATGCCAGTTTTACCTCTTCATGCGTAATATTTTTTTCCAATTCTTCTAGTTGGTCTATTTTTAGTTTTGGTAAGTTTGCTTTTTTAAATATTCTTGTATCTTCTTTGTTCTTGTATTCGCTTCTTTCCAACTTTCCTGTCCTTTTATTGCATAAAGGGAGCTGAAGTATTTTTGATATGTTATCGCTATATCTGTAGTTTTATTTACCACTTCTCCTTTTTCATTTTTGATCTTCTCAATGTAATTCAAAGACTTCTTTTTTTTTACCAGATTTGCTAGGTATTTTCCTGGTTTATTACCCCATTTATATTTTTCTTGTACTACTCTGTTGTAGTCCTTCCTTTCTTCTTGTTCCATCCAGTCTTTTAATTGCTCTCTCTTTTGAGATAGTAGGCCGAAGATTTTGTTGTTTACTTGATTTTTATGTTTTCGTTCCAATTCATAAATTTCTTTAATTATTTGTTGCATGTTTGTTTTCCTTTCCTGTTTTTTTCTTGCCCCTATGGCTATTAACTTGCCCCTAATAACAGATTTATGCGCCTCCCATATTGTTGCTTTCGATACCTCTGGTGTATCGTTTTCCTCAAAATATCTTTTAATTTCTTCTATGATGCTTTTTTCGGTCTCACTGTCTTCTAATAAAGTTTCGTTGATTCTCCATGGACCCCTTTCAAGGACTTCTCCTTTTATTTTCATTCTCAAGGTTACTGGGCTGTGATCTGAGGCGGTTATTATGCCTATTTTTGTTTCTTCTATTTCTTCCAAGTTTCTATGTTCGACCATGATGTAATCCAATTTGGAGTAAATTTTGTGTACTGTTGAGTAGAATGTGTAGTCCTTTGTGCTGGGGTGCTGAATTCTCCAAGGGTCTATTAGTTGCTGTTCATATAATGTTCTTTTTAATTTCTTTAGTTGATTTACCTCTTTGTCCCTTACTCTTGAGGTACTGTCCATTTTATTATCCATGCTGAAGTTGAAGTCTCCAGCTAGTATTAATTTTCCTTGCTTGAATTCCATTAGTATTTTAATTATATCTATCAAATATTTTTTAGGGTTCTTATTAGGACAGTAGACATTGGCCAATGTATATTTTACCCCGTGTATGGTTCCTGTAATAAAAAGATATCGACCCTCCGGGTCTATTTTCCTTTGATCTATTAGAAAACGTACATTTTTCCCTATACCGATGGCTACTCCTTTGGCCCTTCTTATTGGCGAGTCTCCTTGATACCATGTTGGTATGTTTCTTGAATAAATTTTGGCATTTGAGTTTTGGGTTATATGCGTCTCCTGTAGGAAAATTATTTCTGCTTTACTTTTTTCTAGTTCTCGGAGAATGATGTTTCTCTTCCCTGGGGAATTTAGTCCTCGGACATTGTAAGAGATTATTTTTATGCTGTTTATGTTTTCCATTCTTGTGCCTTTTCTTCCCCGCCCGTCCTCCGGCCCTCCCCCCCACACGGTCCCCCTAGGTGACCGGATGGAGGGGACACCCAGCAGACGCACGGGGTCTCCTCATCTCTTGTCTCAAAATAGGTGCGCCTATGTAACCACTCATGTGACTCAGACCTTTCCCTCCCCACCCTCCTTCCCTCCCTTTTCCCTCCTCCCACCCTCCCCCTCCCTTTTTTCTGATATGGGTTTTTTACCCCCATATTCTCTAGAGCTGAGAGCGTTTTACTTTGTTTTGTGGGGCACGCTCTGCCCCCTCTGCTCTATTTATTGTGAGGCGGAGCTCTGTAAGACACCCTATTCCCCCCCTGCCTAAGCACTAATAGGGCGACCCCCTGTCCACTCCGTGAGTCCCTGTTTCCCTCTCCCTGCATTTTTGTTGTGTTTTACCAATCCTTTCACTTTCCTTTTTTCCCATCCCATCAACCCCAGCCCCCCCCCCCCCTTTCCACTCTAAGGCCCCTTGCACCGTTGTGTGGTATTTTCTCAGATATTAATTTCCTCGAGAGTCCACATCTTGATGTCTGATCCTTGAATTTACTTGCCACTGCAGGTCATCTCCTGCCGTTATTCGCTCCTGACTATTTGCGTATTTTTCCAGTTCTGGGGAGGGGATTTCTAATTTGTTGCAAAAGTCCGGAATCTCCTCCACATGTCTTAGCCTCGCACTTATTCCGTTTTTCCTTGCTATTAGACATGCTGGAAAACCCCAGTTGTATTGAATTTCTTGCTCCCGGAGGATTTCTAATAATGGCTTTAGTATCCGTCGTCTTTTCAACGTTTCTTGAGATAAATCTTGAAATATTTGTAATTTACCTCCCGCAAACTCTATTTGTGTTTTCCTCTTTAGGTTTATCCAGATCTGTTTTTTTTCTTCCCATTTTTCAAAGCGTACGATTACATCTCTAGATGTTTCCCTTGCGAACCTTTGAGGTTTTTTTACTCGAAAGACACTTTCTATTCCTATTGTGTTAGTTGTTTCCTTTCCCAAGATTTGGTTGAAGAGATTGTTCATTTTTTCTATTAGATTTTCTGCTTGTTCTGTTTCCGGTAACCCACGTATTCTCAAGTTTTTCTTTGTATCTCTATTTTCTTGCTCTTCTATTTTATATGATTGTTCCTGTTGTTCCCGTTTTAATTTCTTTATTTCGTCTTCCAGTTCCTTTATGTTTTTTTGATGTAGGTCTACTTTGATCTCTACTTCTTCCACTCTGTTTAACATATATCCCATATCTTTATGGAGTGTTGACATCTCTGCTTTTAGGGAATTCTCTAGTGCCGCGAACATTTTTCCATATCCTGTTTTGTTGGCAACTGTGGCCCTTGTTGTCCTTCCTCCTTTCCTCTGTCTTCCTCTCCCATTTCTGGCTCCATTCTGGGTTCTGAGAGGTGGCTGGTTTCTGTTTGTACTTTATACTGGCCTTTTTTATCCTTGTTGTCCTTCTCTTTTGTATCTATTTGTCTGCCCTTTGAACCCACTTGTTTCTCTCCCTCTCCGATTCCTTGCTGTATATACCTGTTCATAGGGCCTGGACTTGGGCCTAGGCTGGTCCTAGGTGATTTCGGTATTGCTCCCGCACTTCTTGTTGTTTTCCCCTTCATGTTTGTTTCTATGGCTGGATTTATAAGATCTTCGAAGCTGCCTTCCAGAATACCCCTTGATTGGGGTCTCTTAATGATGAAAAAATCTCCCAGCCTTCTTAAATTGACTTATTTTTACTAATATTTCTTTTGTTCCGTTCTCATACCCGGCATCCTCCCCACAATCCAATAATAGAAATAATTAATGAGATATAAGTAGTCCCCGTTTTCCAGAAGTTATGTTACTACCTTAAGTACATTAAGCATTCCTTGGTGCTGTTCAATTGTTTAAACCATAGTATTAAGTCCCCATGCACACGGACGTCTCCACAGCTGCTTTTCTGAGCCCTTTCTGCAGCTCAAAAAGGCCTGTCTATGTCAGTCCATGGCCTCACGCCGACCTAGGCGTCTCTGAGCCGCAAGTGGCATAGGCGTTCCTAAGCTGCAAGAAAAAAAAACGCTCAAAAACGCTATTGCAAAAATGCTGAAAAAAGTTAAAAAAAGTCACTGCAAAGACACCGGCGTCTTCACAGCGCTTTTCTAACCGCCCGTGTGCATGAGGGCCCAGGTGCTCAGCAAAATAATTCAAATGTTTTAGCGATATAATGCAATCTAATTCAAGTATTCAGCAAGATGATTTATATATTCAGCAGTATAGTTCCAGTATGAGCTTATATGTTCCACATTTTTGTTACTATGAAATTTCTTCTTATTCTATAGTTTGTACTATCAAGCCTATAGTTAGTACCATTTGCAAAAAACAAAAACAAAAAAAAACAAAAAAAAAAAAAATTCACAAGAAAGGGAGATACTGCAGCAGCAGCAGCAGCAAGCAGGTGGGGGCTGGGAGACAACTCTTCCGTTGGCTTGTCTTTCTTTCACCTTCTCCTTCTCTTCTCCCCTGTTCCCCCCCCCCTGTTTTTATTGTTTTTCTTAGCTCACTTGATTCTACTTTTTCAGCTCTTTCGCCTTCATTTACTTTCACTTTTCATTCCATTTATTTAATTTTATTTCAATGTGATCTTTCCCTTTCCCTTTCTTTTGTTCTATTACTTTTCCTTTGCTTGTTCACTTCAAGACAATTGCAATAGAAAAGAGCAAAAAAAAAAAAAAAAAAACACAACGCTCAAAAAC
The DNA here is from genome assembly GCF_042186555.1 of Aquarana catesbeiana. Taxonomy (NCBI): domain Eukaryota; kingdom Metazoa; phylum Chordata; class Amphibia; order Anura; family Ranidae; genus Aquarana; species Aquarana catesbeiana. The sequence continues at coordinate 108,009,914 of NC_133327.1, read as the reverse complement.
GCTCAAAAACGCTATTGCAAAAACGCTGAAAAAAGTTAAAAAAAAAAAAGTCACTGCAAAGACACTGGCGTTTTCACAACGTTCTCCCAACAGCCTGTGTGCATGAGGGCCCAGGTGCTCAGCAAAATAATTCAAATGTTTTAGTGATATAATGCAATCTAATTCAAGTATTCAGCAAGATGATTTATATATTCAGTAGTATAGTTCCAGTATGAGCTTATATGTTCCACATTTTGTTACTATGAAATTTCTTCTTATTCTATAGTTTGTACTATCGAGCCTATAGTTAATACCATTTGCAAAAAACAAAAACAAAAAAGAAAAAAAAAAAAAAAAAAAACGGTACTTATCTTTTAGTTGTTGTTGAAGTTGGGACAAAAAGGGACGCTCACTACTGCTTGTTGCTGCTCTCTGATGCTGCGAACGTTCAGGTGCTGTCTCTGATGTTATCAATCTGCCCAGGTCTGTCTGACCCGCTGAAGTCTCAGCTGTTCTCTGCTCTCAGCTCTTCAGTGTCCGCTGCCGCTGCTCCTTGCTCCACTCACCCACCTTCTTGGCTCTCTCCTCCGAAATTCCCCGGTGCACTTCAGCTGGTTCCTCCGCACTCCGCGGCCGGCAACACCGCTGGGGACTTGAAACAGCCCCCAGCAGCGCACCGTTTTCCCTGCTGCCATCGCTTCCGAAGCGCTCCGATCTCCGCGGTTTTCCAGTTCTCCTAACCCCCCGTCCTCGATGAGCCTTCTAGCCCATCCGACTCCGGAGGGGTGGGGGGGGGTGGGGGGATGCAGTCAGACGCAGGTACAAACTTCCTCTGGCTTACACCACAAGACAGCTCAGTGAGTGATGAGCAGGGGGGGGCGGGGAGGGAAGCTACCTACACCTTCTCATCAGGCCGATCATTCCTCTCAGCTGCAGGGAGAGGGTTCTCAGGATCCTCACGCCGTGCACAGAGCCATTACCAGGCTCTAAAACCAATGAGCTTCTAACCCCAGCTTGTTCAATTAAGCTTTCGTAATAAAACCTGGAATCTCATTGGTTTCTATGCAGAAGTGAGCTTGATTTTGCACTTTCCAGCTTTAGTAAATAAACCCCATTGTGTACATAAAAGTGGGGTATGCCTGTATTAAACAAGGTCTAAATGGGCCATTGACATGCATCACAGTTGAACTTAGGAAAGTGTCTTTGCAAAATTAAGCTAAATGAAACCCTTTCTTATTTTTGCTTGGGGATAGAGTGCAGAGGGATTAGAAGTCTTGTCAGTTTTTGGGGATGTCTGCACCTCTGATAGGGTGAAGACACCTTCCAAATTTTGCCACTTTCTCCTTCAAATTTATTAACTTCCTGTCACATAGCCAAATAGGAAGTGAGGGTAAAACCCTACCAATGTCTTTCCTTGGGGACACACAGGTCAATCTAAATAGTTTCCCCATTAGGTAAATTGCACTCTAGCATTTTGCTGTGTACACCCCAAATTATTAGGTATCTTGGACTTTGGGGTTTATTTACTAAATGCAAATCCACTTTGCACTACAAGTGCACTTGGAAGTGCAGTTGCTGGAGATCCGAGGGGGACATGCAAGGAAAATAAAAAAACAGCATCTTTGCTTCTACATGATTGGATGATAAGATCACCAGTGCTTCCCCTCAGATTTACAGCGAGTACACTTCTATTGCAGAGTGGATTTGCCTTTAATAAACCCCAGTTTAATTTGGGGTGTACACAACAAAGTGCTAGAGTGCAATTTGCCTAATGGGGATGCTAGATAGATTGACCTGTGTGTCCCCAAGGAAAGACATTGGTAGGGATTTACCCTCACTTCCTGTTTGGCTATGTGACAGGAAGTGAAGCCAGCTTTCAGCAAAGGGACACAAAGCCCAACCTAAAAAAGACAAGCAGGGGTTCTAACACTCACTTGGTTTTCCTCAAATGCCCACAATTAGAATATGATTGCCTTGAGCTAGATTTTAGTTCAGTGGTCTAAATCAGTGGTTCTCAACCCTGTCCTCAAGTACCCCCAACAGACCATGTTTGCAGGTTTACTTTCATCTTGCACAGGTGCTTTAAATCACAGTCAATGGCTTGGTATTTTGGACAGCTATTTAGCTAAGATAAATTCCCTAAACATGTCCAGTCGAGGGTACTTGAGGACTGAGGCTGAGAACCACTGCGCTAAAATGGAAAATAACACCTGTTTTTGTTTTGCCATGCCAATCAGCCTAGTTAAGATGCAGCTGGGAAATCTGTTGCATGAAAAATGTTGGGGGGGGGGGGGGTGTAAAATGCATTACTGGGATTGAGCATGTATCCGCAAAACAAATTATTAACAAAACACATAAAAATTTGCTACAGATTTTATTGGTCAACAACACAGGACTTGGAAAAGAGCAAGGAAAGCAAAAAACACATGTATGTTAATTTGAGACACTAATGTCCTATACACACGGTCGGATTTTCCGACAGAAAATGTGAGATCGGAGCTTGTTATCGGAAATTCCGACCGTGTGTGGGCTCCATCTGACTTTTTCCATCGGATTTTCCGACACACAAAGTTTGAGAGTAGACTATAAAATTTTCCGACAACAAAATCCCATCGCGTCAATTCTGACCGTGTGTGGACAGTTCCGACGCACAAAGTGCCATGCATGTTCAGAATAAATTCTGAGACCAACTGCTCGGTCTGGTACAATTAGCGTTTGGAATGGATATAGCACTTTCATCAGGCTGCAATGTTTTAAATTGTTTAATGCAGCGCACTCTCTTCTTCTTTATAATGCTAGAAGAATGAAGTTGTTTTGCTGCTGATATTCACACAAAGTTCTCACAAACTTCTTTCTTTATTATTTTTCGTGATTTCATCAATATAATATTTTTATTTGTCACATCTACTGAAAAAATTTCTTTTTTTTATGTTTTTAGATTAAATAATGTTTTTTGGATTTTTTTAACGCCTGATCTTGTGTTTTATTTATTTATTTATTTTTTAACTCCAGAATAATTTTGGGTGTGTTTTGTGTGTCAAGTTACCACAAAACGATTATTATCTTGTATTATTTAATCTCAAGGAGATTGTTTGTTTGGTGTTGGTGTCCCTTATCAATTTCAAATTGTAAATGTACCTGCTTCCTCACAGACAAACTGTCCTTTTTGAAGGAAAACACACATAGGCGAGTATAATTGAAACAAAAATACCTTTATTAAGGGCTCATAACCAAACAAAGAGGGAAGGCAACGCTGGAGAAACAGCAAAAATTGGTGAAGCCTTTGGCCCCCAGGGCACACATCAATTATTTTACTGTAAAATTGGTGGCCTGAGGAGTCCATATATAAGGGAGTACAATCTGGTCCAGAAGTCCAAGAGATCATGAACAGCAGCAGATGACATCTATGTCCCCAGGCTATGGTCATACGACTGCCTGCATCTTTTGTCAGACCAGACTGAACCCAGGGCCATCACGCTCTGGTCTTCCTTAGACGCTTCCTTCCAAGCTGTGGCTCTGGTGTTGGAGGTGTGGCAGGAGGAGGAGGAGGACCAAGAGGAGGAGGAGGAGGAGGACCATGGGTGAGCTCACAAATGTGGCTTTGGCATGTGAGTTGGCCCCTTAACCCCTTATTTAGTGCTTGTAAAATGATAAACTCACATAAGAGGCGTTGGCCCTCCTCCATTTGCTGCATTTTGCAGGCTGTTATGTCTGCAAAGTCCTCTTCAACACTGTGGGGGGTTCTGAGGGCCTCAGTAGCCTTCCAAAATAGGCCAGTTGCTGCCTCCTCCAGGTTACTCCTCTTCCTGACACTTTTTTTTTTGAAGACGGAGGGGAGGGACCTGGGTATCGGGCAGGTTACTGGGCCCGGCCACCTCCTGGCTGAGACTTTACTGTGTATGAAAAAGGGACATCGTTTTAGTTTTTGGTTCATCAATCACAATCAGAAATTTGTACTCAAAAATAACATAGATTTAACATCATTAATTTGACCAACAGAAATATTTTGAAGAATGCTATACCTGGCTCAAGACGGGCTCCTCCACATGTTGCTGCTTAGAAGGCCCAGGCTGGATGTCAGAAGCCTCAGCTAAGGGGGAAGGAAGCGTGGAAGGAAGATTGGAGAGTGCTGGCCTGGGTGCAGTCTGGCCTGCCAGAAAATGCAGTCTGTCATAATACCACAGCCTGGGGACATAAATGTCATCTGCTGCTCCTGATCTCAGGGAATCCTGGACCTTCTTGTGCTCCCTTAGATAAGTGCTCCTCATGCCACCAATTAGGATCTTCAAATAGGTGATGTCTGCCGTGGGGATCACCGGCTTCACAATTTCCAGCAATTGAGTCAGCGCTGCCTTCCTCTTTGTTTTATTTCTTATAATGTGTGTGGTTTACCTGCCACAGCCAGGGCAGCTCCCTGAACATATCAATAAATATGGGGATAAAGTCCTGATCATTCAATATATCCATTTTATCTGCAAAACACAACACAAGACAAACCCTAATGTCAGGCTAAAGTCTCCTAATCTTGTCCCAATATAGGCCTCAATTTCTAAGCAGTATAGGCCCAAGTTTAAATGTTACCTTCGTTATCACGATCGGCGCTTCCGATACTCCTGCCTCTGCTCACAGATCGTACGTACTACGCACGCGTGTTACAGTTTATATACACTGCGCATGCGTGAAACTCCGCCCGCCCCTGACGTTCTTTCTAGTCTATTCCCCGCCCCCTTCTCGTTCGGCGCAGTGGGGGAAGAGCACATGGTGGAGACAGAGCAGGTGCGTACTAATTACAGCAACAACGAGGAGGAAGACGAGGAAAGCCTGGAGCCAGAAATGTTACGATCCCGGAGGAGATGATTCAAATATGTCCTTTGTGGAGATGGTGGAGATGGTCGACATCCTGAAGAGGGCCGACTATGACGGGAAGTATGGACCTTACCCCAACCCCAATGTCAGAAAGGCCAAGATCATGACTAAATTTGTGAATTTGAGTCTGCACCGTATTTTTGGGGTACGACGATTCAAGGATCAACTGAGGAAGCGGTGGTCGGACCTCAAATTAAGGGAGCAGGATCAGTATAGAAGGATCAGGAGAGTGCTGCAAAAAAGTAAGTAGTTGTCCTGTGTTCCTATTCGTTATTTTTATAACATTTGTGCTGCTCCATGTGCTTTTCTTTACTGTTGTACAGTTTAAAATGGCAACTTTCATGTTCATGGACACATTATTTGTTTGTAGGAAACATTGTTCGTTCGGCCAATAAAACACCATGTTTTGTCCAGATGCATTTCAATACATTTTTCCTGGCCTGCTTCTCTTAAAATAATTTTGGTGTCTAGATGGGTTTGTAACTAGAATGAAATGCAAACTAGAATCTGTGTAAGGAGAGGACACTCATCAGCTGTTTACACATCTGGACGCTGGAGCACTAGTGTGGGACACCAGAACACCCTTTTTATTAGGGGGCCCACACAGGTGCTCCAGTGTATACTATAGGGGTGTTTCCATCTGTGAAGCTTGTACAAAACAGGTAAGTATTCAAGCTTGACAAAGGAAAACAATATTTCTTAATCCTGGAACTCTGCCAAAATAGACAATTGTACCCCACTTCCAAGCAATGTTTCATATTCCTATTTCTGCCATCAAATATCTGTGTGCTAAGAATACCTATTTTTTTTTACATAGGGGAGAAGAGACTTGGAGGACACCACTCATCAGAGGAGACCACAGACCCCCCACCTCATGAAGAAGTGGAAATCCCACAAACAACAGGAAGAGGAGGAGGGAGATGTGGTGGAAATTGTCACCACAACAGGTGAGTGTCTGCGACCACAGGCTCAGGTAAGAGATGGATTCCGGCATATTTATAATACATGGTGTGTTTTTTTTCTATATTTTTAGGTGATCGTGATGTTGTGGATGAAGGTAATTTCGCCAGTGAAAGTGCCCAGATCCTGATCGGGGAGATCATGGGGTGTAATAGGGACTTGGAAAACATCAAGCAAAACATCAATGATGTTCAAAACAAAATTAAGAACATCATTGATGTTTAAGGGAGAGTTTAAAACCCCTCAAAATCCCTAATTTTTTCTGCTGTTTTTTCCAGAAAATGTTTTAACCATTTTTTTCGAAAAGCCAAATTTTGTGTCAACATGTGCTATCTGCCATCACGGGAGATCAATGTATGCGTTTTGGGGGTGCAACCCCTTCCTCAATAATAAAGTAGCTGAGAGGAAGGGGTTGCACCCACAAAACACGTCCCTTGATCCCCCATGATGGCAGATAGCACATGTTGACATTTGGCAATTTGTGTGCATCTTCAAAATTTGGCTTTTCCAGGGGTGACTTCACCCCATCTGAACGCAATATCAAACACAGTTTATAAATACTCATGTCTGATATTGCCTTCAATTTCTACAAAAGTTGAACTTTGTAAGTTCCAAATTTGTGTATTTCTTGTTGGTTTTAAACATGCCTGTTTTACCTTAAAAGAACATTTCTAATTGTAATGTCACCTAAAAATGTGTTATACAACAAACATGTTGGTTTGTTTTAAAAACCTTTTATAAATGCACATGCGATTGTGCTTTGATTAAAAAGATTGAGATTCAACAATGTGTGGCTTCTTCTTTCAATGCTCAAAAGCATTTGTGTGTTGTAAAATTGGTGTTTTCAGTGGCAATGGGTGTTATTTTACTAAAGGCAAATCCACTTTGCACTACAAGTGCAGTTTCACTGCAGTCTCAAGTGCACTTGTAGCGCAAAGTGTATTTTCCTTTAGTAAATAACACCCAACAGTGCTTTCTAATTATTTGACACAATCACGCCATTTTCAGGACTCCCAAAATTTCAGTCATGGTCAGCTAAAAGAAAGACAAGCAGTAAATCAAACCAAATATTTGTTCAGTTTAAAATTTTTTTTATTTAAAAAATGTCTAAGACATTGTCTGGCATATTGATGGCCCCCCTACCCGCAAAGTATTCCATGTATCTTAGACGGACCTCGTGGGCACTCTGGGGGGCAAGCCAGGATGGCCAGCTTCAAGCGCCGTCAGGGTTGGTTCATTGAGATTAATAATTCCGGCTTCAGGCCCAACTGAGCCAGCATAGTTCACAGAATTTCTCCTTAAAAAGTTGTGGAGAACACAGCAAGCCAGGATGATGTGATTAAGTTTATACTCTGTGTATAGGTGTAAGAAATAGGCGGAACCGGCTGGTCATTATTCCAAACGTGTTCTCCACCACTCTTCTGGCTCTGGCCAGTAACGGGTGACCCGCCCCCTCTGACATCACGGGGAATGCCACAGGGAATTCCCCGTCAAGTCCCCGTGCATTAGAGGGGGGCGGGGTCACCGTGTGGCCCCGCCCTCCGTTATTTAAGAACCGTCAGAAGACGAGAAGCGTCACACAGTGGGAGCCTCCTATCATGGATGCGGAGCGGCCCAAGAAGAAGAAGGGAAGAAGACGCCGCGGAGGAAGATGCCGGACAAGAACACCGGAGGAAGAACCAGAAGAAGAAGAAGATGGAGGAAGAAACCAAAGGAAGATAGAAGAAAGAAGATAGAAGAAAAAAAATGGAAAAAAGAAGACTTTAAATAAAGGAATTGTCAAAAACTGTCTCTTGTCATTTTTAACATTTTTGACAGTTTTTTTGTGAAATGGTAGGGGTACTATTGTACCCCCTTATCATTTCACACAGGGGGGGCGGGATCTGGGGGTCCCCTTGTTAAAGTCCCCCTCCCGCAGACCCCCACAACCACCGGGCAAGGGTTGTGGGGATGAGGCCCTTGTCCCCATCAACATGAGGACAAGGTGCTTTGGGGGGCCACCCCAAAGCACCCTCCCAATGTTGAGGGCATGTGGTCTGGTACGGTTCAGGAGGGGGGTGCTCTCTTGTCCCCCCCTCTTTTCCTGCGGCCTGCCAGGTTGCATGCTCGGATAAGGGTCTGGTGTGGATTTCTGGGGGGGACCCCACACCATTTTTTTTTTAATTTTGGCGCGGGGACCCCCTTTAAATCCAGATTTCAATCCAGATTTTAAAGGGGGGACTCCCACACCATTTTTTTAATTTTATTTGGCCAGGGTTCCCCTTAATATCCATACCAGACCTGAAGGGCCTGGTATGGAATTTAGGGGGACCCCCCATGCCATTTTTTTTTTTATTTTGGTTCGGGGTTCCCCTGTGGCGAATTTCCATGCCGTTTATATCAATAAACTTTTATGTGTATTGTCGGACCGAGAATTCATTAATAGCCGCAAGTAGTTTTAAATGACTTTTTTCCTTTGAAATGTCATTTTGCTGTCAGACTGTTCTAAACACGGGAAACATGCGCTCCTTTACAGGCATACTATAGACATCCCCCAGGTACGAAATTTAAAGGAATATTACACTTTTTTTGTTTCACTTTAAGCATTATTAAAATCACTGCTCCCGAAAAAACGGCCGTTTTTAAAACTTTTTTTTGCATTGATCCATGTCCCCTGGGGCAGGACCCAGGTCCCCAAACACTTTTTATGACAATAACTTGCATATAAGCCTTTAAAATTAGCAGTTTTGATTATTCATGTTCGCGTCCCATAGACTTTAACGGTGTTTGAACAAATTTTTTGCCTGTTCGCATGTTCTGGTGCGAACTGAACAGGGGGGGTGTTCAGCTCATCCCTAATTGTTAAGTGACTACATAAGGTGAATATAGGGCCAGGAGAGCATACTAGGAGGTAAGTGAAGTCAAATATGTATGAAGGACAAAAAAAATTACATAAAAATCCAGCATGCATGAGGACAAAGGGGACATTCACAGCATATTACAATCATGGTAATTGGTGAATGATGAAAGAAATACAATACATTAGCAAACATTCTATATAATAAAATGTGATATTAAAGGATAAATCTTACCTTAATATACTCCTTCTGCAGGACCTGGATGATGGCAGAACAGGTCTCTGGGATAATGATCCCCAGAGCCTCGGGGGAGATGCCTGTCGAGAACTTGAGGTCCTGCAGGCTTCTCCCCATCGCCAAGTACCGCAGGGTGGCGACTAGCCTCTGCTCCAAAGTTATGGCTTGCCTCATGCAGGTATCCTGCCTGCTGATATAAGGGGTCAGCAAAGCCAACAAACGGTGAAATACGGGGTCCGTCATCCGGAGAAAGTTTCTGAAATCATCAGGATTATTCCCACGGATCTCATGGAGCAAAAGCATGTGACAGAACTGGTCACGCTGGAGCAACCCATTCTTGGTCCATGAACTCCTCCTCACCCTGTTCATGGACTGGGCTTGTGTTAAAGTAAGAACCCCAACACCAAGCCCCCACACAGCACGAACTCTACAATGAGTACGTACACGCAACATGGCTAGAAAACGGTCGGCTGCTCAGAACGAAGTAACAGAACGCACTGAAGAACAGCAAGGCCTGTGAAGAGCGACCTGAAAATCAGTAACAAAAGAACAAGAACAAGAAGTCAATGGTAACTCACTGCACGCACTGAAGACCAGATACAAACCCACAAGCACAATGGATTTTGTTGTCGGAATGTCCAATCAGTGTCCCACCGTGTGTACGGGGCATAACAGAAACTGATTTTGAGGTCTGACCATTTTGCAGAGGAAATGAACAGGAGGATTTAAACATTTTAGTCACAACATCTTGAGGAAGATTTTGCAAAATAATGCAGCACAGACAATTAAATCAAAGTGAAGCTAACAAACATTGACAACATCAAAAATATTTCAGTGAAAAATATCCCCCCCCCTGTTTTGTAAAGACATTACAAACAAAATACAAAGAGAAAATACATGTGTTACACACTCTATAAGGACACCTAAATGTACTCTCTTGACAAAACTTGATTGACGTAATTTAACAAGGTGCATGTCACATGTTGGCAACGTAACATGCTAACATGACCTGTGTGCAAATCTCCTTAAAAAATACATAGGGGTGAACCAGCATAAAAAAAAAAAAAAAAAAAAAAAAACGTCAACCCATGCAATTGCATGTACGTTGCTTAACATTTACTAAGATTTTGGCCACGCAGTGAACAAACGCATGTGAACGAGCGCAACAGCCGCTTGCGCATGCGCACTGCTTACATTGATCTCACACAATTCTAAATGTACTTGCAGGCACAGCAGGCTTTCTCTGAAAAAGTTACTTTCTCATTCTATTTTGGGCATATTTGTTACTTGGGCAGTTGTTTCTAAACTTCCTCACATCACCCCATAATATTGGCACCTCCATCTTCTGTCACTATTGATTTGGAGATGCCGTGCGCCATGTCCATAGTGGCGCACAGATTGCATTCTCCCATGCACAGAGATCGCTATAGTAAATGGGGGATTCACGCTCTGTTACCGGCGCACCATTTCGTAAATATGAAAATGTGCATTGCGCCTCGCCGTGCGCCTCTACTTATGGCGCGCGGCTTACGTAAATCACCCCTACCGTAATGAAAAGATAAAGTGAAAGGTATTTTTAAAGAACATAGCAGTGTCAAGAGCTCCTTGCTCTTCTTGCAGCTTCTTGCCGTAGAGTTGAATTATGTAAATAAAAAGATCCAAAGTCAATTATTTACACTGCTGATTACTTTGCCATGGCAGGATAAATTTAAGAAGAAAAAGCTGATTTCTACATTTTTTTTTTTTTTTTGTCTGTCTCACAACACTGCTTAACTTGTGACAAATCAGCTTTAACAATAAGTAAAATAAAACTTGATTGCATTCATGGATGTGTAAACTCATGATACTTGCTATTGTTCATAGGTTTGATTTTATCATCCAGTGAACTTCCAACTGCTGTTTGAGATAATTGAGTGGAATAAAATGTCACATTTCTCAAGGCCTAAGTGACATTTACATATGAAGGACCACCCTCTCATTCAGTTCCTATCACTAATTACTTTTAGCATGAGATACAATCTTGCTGGATGACTGTGTAAGCCTCGTAGTAATGGAAGATCAATCTTCATGCCTATGAAAAAGGGTCATAGGAATGATCAGCAATAATGAGATAATGCTCTTCAAATGTTATTTATGTAGTTCTTGTTATTTACAGATAGTGCCCTCCACGGCTGAGCTGAGCATGTGCTATTCCCTGTGCTGTTTTAATAATAAAATGTATTTGTTATATTTGCTATGAAGTACATTTGTAAGTGTAGCAAACCGCAGTTCTGTGGGAGCCAGAATGTGTATTCTGGTAACTTAATGTCGTATTAAAGCAAAAACATTTATTATATTATATTGCAGCTTACCAATTCTTAGATGTGATGGCCACATTCGTTTTCTTTTGTTAGGCTTTCTTTCCTTTATTTTTACCTGGTGATCCAAACAGCAAGTCTGTTGTTTTTCAAAAGCACAAGCTGTCCTGTAGAAGTAGTCGTTACTTTGATGAGAAAGAAAATTTAATACTAACAGGGGTGCAATGGTCAGCTTTTATTTATTTATGTAAAACTTTTATTCTTCAATTTGTACAGTGTAGCTAAATCTGCTAATACATTTAACCCCCCCCCCCCCCCCCCACACACACACACACACACACACACACACCAAGCTGACAATGCTGCTGTCCAAAGGTGTTCCTGTACACCTTCATCCAGAGTGGGGGCACTTTAATACAGGAGGTGTGTTACTGGCTTGATCACCAGGTAAAAACAGAAAAAGGAATCTAATGTGTCCACTACATCTAACGAATGGTAAGCTGCAATTTTGGGTTAAAAGGATAAGTTTTGCAGGTAAAAAAAAATGTGCATTTACTGTTGTTTTTTTCTAACAGCCCGGAAAGCATTGCACCATTGATCAGCAGATCGCTGATGCAGACTGTCAGTGTGAGCTGTTTGCCCTTACATTGTATAGGCCAGTGTTTCTCAAATCCAGTCCTCAAGGTGCCCCAACAGGTCATGTTTTCAGGATTTCCCTCAGATGAAACGGCTGTGGTAATTACCAAAGCAGTGAAACTGATCAAATCACCTGTGCAAAATAATGGAGAGCCTGAAAACATGACCTGTTGGGGCGCCTTGACTGGAGTTGACTGGACTGAGAGTGGACTGGAGTTGAGAAACACTGGTATAGTCAGGCAGTTTCACACTGACAGGAACACTCAATGAACTACCACAATGCTCAACATCGCTGACAGCCGCAAAGGATGTTGGGACTTGTAGTTCATTCATACACAGAGCTCTGTGAATGAATGACGTGGCCATGTGGGCGGAGCACCGCACAGAAGCGCTGTTTTCAGAAAGTGACAGCTAATACAGGAAACTTCTCCCCATACTGCTGTCACAGGGAGGGGGGCAGCGGGAGCTGCTGCAGCAGTGGGAACTGTTTCTGATTCTGGGATCTGTGACTTCACCCATAGGCTCCCATGGCCCAGCTGTTGTTGGCACTCCCTCCTCTCCCCGACAGCAGCCGCTCACTGACACAAGGATGTGGCACCCCCTTTAAGGGAGCGGGAGCCACGCGGCAGGACTTTTCCAGCCTCACTGCAGCTATTTTCTGTCTCCTACTGGGGGATTGAACTGGTAAAAGGAGAGCACTGGCCACCGCTGCTGATGGAAGCCCATCCACCACAGGGAAAAGATTGAGTGGGTACACTGGCTGCTGGAGAGTGTAGAACCCAGAAAGGTACACCCCTAGCCCAGGCAGGGGGACAAGGGCTACATCTTCCAGAATGGAAGGTAGGAGGAGGACTTTATTAAGTAAGAGACAGCATTCATAAGAGTCTAAAGAGAACTACAAAGAGGGCTGTGAACTGGAGACAGGCAATTAAAGCCACAAGGCTACTGTTACTGAGAGAGAGGGAGAGCACAGGGTGGTGCTCAATACAGACTGCTGCTGCAGAGAGAGGGGTGAACGTTCACTGCAGGAGGACAGTGAGTGCTATGTGTCTGCGCTGGGAGCCCCACTGCTAGGGCTTTAGGGCTGCCATTGCTGGCTTGGACTGAGAGGCCGCTACAACTGCTGTGACGCCTCTGTGGGCCTTGACCATGAAGAGCCCAAGCCAAGGACACCTACTAACAAATTTATGTAGGCATAGGACATGCCCCCTGACACACCCCCTCCCCTGCTGGAGCAAATTGGATCATGCTTTACTGGGTATTTTTTTGCCTTCCTCTGGATCAACTGTGGGTATAGGATTGTATATAGTTACATAGTTAGTATGGTTGAATAAAGACACCAGTCCATCCTGTTCAACCTGAGTGAGTGTCTACAATTGTCCCTATTCCTGTACATTGTGTCTCATTAGGATGCTCATCTATTATATCATTATGTATTTAAGGTACCCATATAGCGCCATCAATTTTATGCAATGCTCTATACATACATCGCACACTCACATTGGTTCCTACCCAAAAGGAGCCCACAATCCAAGGTCCCCAACTCACATTACTATGCTAGGGCCAATTTTGGACAGATGCCAATTAACCTACCAGCATGTATTTGGAGTGTGGGAGGAAATCGGAGTACCCGGAGAAAACCCACGCAGGCACAGGGAGAACATGCAAACTCCAGGCAGGTAGTGTCGTGGTTGGGATTCGAACCAGCGACCCTTTTTACTGCTAGGTGAGAGTGCTACCCAGTACACTACTGTGCCGCCCACTACACTGTGCTGTATATATAAGATTGTAAAATTTTTTTTCCCCTTCTATTGGTTGAACTGGGTGGACTTGTGTCTTTTTTCAACCAGACTAACTATGTAACTATATATATCGCCTAAGAATATGTATATTTCCAGAACAGAAATAGTTGAGTTGAAATGCTTTTCTAAACTAATCTGGAATTTCACTTAAAAGAAAGGTTACAAAAGTAATGCCTGGCTCATAAAATGATTTGTATTCTGCAGAGCAAATTATTATTATTTTACGTGCTTGTAATAGAAAGCTGCCTATAGCTACAAGCATTAATTAGAGTATGTTAACATTCGTTAATTTGCTGGGGCCTTTATAAATGGGCCCCATAGTGTAAATTACAAGTTACAAAATCCCAGAAGCAAACATTTTAGAATAAATAAGCTAATAAAGCACATCACTTAGCAGATCATTAACATGCTCATTTTGGGGTCCCTTAAGTTCACTAATGTCCTAGTGGCAGGCTCCTGTTGCATGGATGGAAGATGTCTCCTCTAAATAAAATGCACACACCTACTTACAATTGCTAATGAGGTATCATTTATTGGAAGCCACTGTAAATGGTTGAAAATAACCTATTAGCCATCTGTATACAAAAGTAATAACAGATATCAACAAGGCTTTTTTTCAACAGGAATGCAGGGGGACGCAGTTCCAGCATCTCTGGCACTGAATGTATGTAACGTCAGGGGGTGTTGGGTTGTGCTGGAGGGTCTATTTGTTCTGGCTGCTGAGGGAGCTATTGTTGCTGGCGGGGATCTATTGTTGCTGGGGGGTTATGTTGCTGAGAGGGATCTACTTTAAAGGGTGGGGTCTATTGTTGCTGACTGCTGGAGGGGGTGGAGACAAGGAATGGTGTTCAGAGGTGGGTGGGGGTGGAGCAAGGGGTGACTCCAGTGGTGGCCCGTCCTTTAGGGGCGCAGGGGCGCCACCCCCAATCCATGTGCCTGTCCCCTAATCTACATGCAGGGCGCCAGACGCATGGATTCCATTTTTTTTTTTTTTAAAGCACATGATTAGAGCCGGAGGCTCAAATTGGCTTCAAAAAGGGTGGGCTCAGGGGGGCTCAGAGCACTGCCCCCCGAGCCTACCCAGTTGTGTGACAGCGTATCAGGCAGCGGGTCGTGAGACCCAATTGGCCGGGAGTCCTAAGACCCCATTGGCCATGAATTCTAACCCCTGATTGGCCGGGAGAAGAAGCGACCACCAAGACTTGGGAGGAGACACGGGGGGAAGCCGCCAACCGGATGGGGTAAGTTCTGGGCTGGCGGGCAATAGGCGATCGATCGATCGAGCGATGGGGGAAGCAGAAATCAATCAAGCGAGCACTGGGGGGGTATGTGGCTGGCTGAAAGGGGGTGTCTGGCTGGCTGGGGGGGGGCCGCGGGCACCAGCCACCACTGGGTGACTCGATAAGGGTGGGGGGTACCTCTACCCATTCTCTGAGTTAAAAAGCCCTGGATATCAATCAATATATTTTTTAAAAAACATTTTAGCTCTTTTAGTGCTGTGGAGAATTATTATCTACCAGTGAAATAAGTAAAGAATTCTGACACAGGATTATTTAACCTTCCAATCTTCCATGTTTTAAGCATGACCTCAAAATGGCACTTACCCAATTTCAGATAGTAGCAGGCTATCCAACTTATTTTGTTCATTTTGGACATAGAGTGCCAGAGTCATGACCTCTGTCAGGTTTTTATTGTTTAGTGAAGAGAAATAGTCAACTCCCCGCCTGTGTAGTTATAAAATGTATTGAGGTCAAAATGCATCAGTGGTAACATAAAAAAGACAGAAAGGCACATAGCATCTATTGATGTTTTGGGGACACAAGAGACCCCTTTTCTCAAAGCGATATGAAGACAGACAAATGTTTCTGTCACCTTGCTAGCACCTTCAGAAAAGGGGCCCCTATGGCTCAAAACATTGGTGGATTCTATGTGTCTTCTTATCAATTTTTATTTCTTATTTTTAACAATTGATCTTTATTGCATTTTACCAGAGACAGTTAGTACAGTCTTTCAATAAATTTTTGAGCTATAATGCGATGGCCCCATAAGCTGAGCACCCCATCATTGGGCTTATGGATATGGTGCTGGAAGGATTGAATGTTGTTTTAGATTTTTATTACTATATGTGTTATTTTAGGACTGTTTTCCTTCAATTTCTGCCTGCATAAGGCCTTATGTAGACAGATATGTTGTCAAATGCCACCCTTTTCATTTGAATGCAGTGTTGCTAAATCTCATGTGTTTGACAGCAAAACACAAAAAAAGGCTGCTTTTGACCTGTTTTGCCTGCAATGCAAATGCATCTCAATAAGTCCTGTATTCTCAAAAAAAACGCAATGCAAAGCAAAGCAGGTCAAATGCAGCCTCAGAATTGTCGTCCACACAACAGTTTAGGTAAATGGAAATCTGGTGACCTGCCATAGATGTGCATTTCCTTTAATGTGTACTTTGCATAAAAAGAATTTTAAAAGCACAGCTTACATTGCCACTTTGTAAAACATTTGAAATGTATAAATACATTTACTGCATTATGTTTTTACAGTAAGAATTTAGTTTTTTCCCATTCTATGCTGCAAATGTAATTCTTATGCTGTGTACACACTATCAGAATTTCTATGTTCGATGGGAGCTTGTTGTCGGAAATTCCGACCGTGTGTAAGCTCCATCGGACATTTTTTGTAGGAATTTCCGACCAACAAAATTTAAGAGCTGGTTCTCAAATTTTCCGAAAACAAAATCCGTTGTCGTAAATTCCGATCGTGCGTACACAATTCCGACGCACAAAATTCCACGCATTCTCGGAATCAAGCAGAAGAGCCGCACTGGCTATTGAACTTCCTTTTTCTAGTCCCGTCGTACGTGTTGTACGTCACCGCGTTCTCATGTTCGGAATTTCCGACAACATTTGTGCGACCATGTGTATGCAAGACAAGTTTGAGCCAACATCCGTCGGAAAAAAATCCACGGTTTGGTTGTTGGAAATTCCAATCGTCTGTACGCGGCATTAAAGTAGAATAGGCAAAAAAATGGGGTTATGCACTATAAATGTCTTGGCTTTGTGCTTGTTTCATTTTGTTCTACCCTCCTTTTCTAGAAGGACAATGTTAGGCCCATCTTCTGAAATCATGGCACGCTGACCCCCTTACATAGGACGTGTCTGTAAGGACTACAACGCAACATGCTGACAACGGAAAGGGGACATGAACAATACAACTACAATTACTACAATTACTGTTGTAAGTGCTGATAGACAAACTATTAGAGAGGGAAGAGCACACCAGACATAGAAAATTACAATTTTCATTGACTTAGAGAAATTCATTTTTTTTTTCTAAAAAGGCATTTGTAAATGGGTTTATCCTTTCAATTGGCCATGTCATTTGGAGTTGTTACGATATGACTATATATGTTCCTTAACCAGCCTATTTTTTACACTTGGTGTTTACAAGCTAAAATCAGCATTTTTTTTGCTAGAAAATTTATTGAGAACCCCCAAACATTATATATTTTTTTCAGACACGCTAAAGCAGGGGTGTCAAACTGCCTCTGCCATGGGACTTGTAGTTTTGCAACAGCTGGAGGGCCACCAGTTTGACACCTGTGCTCTAGAGAATAAAATGGCAGTCGTTGCAATACTTTATGTCACACCGTATTTGCACAGCGGTCTTGCAAATGCAATTTAAAAAAAAAAAATACACTTTTTTGAATAAAAAAAAAAAATAAAACAGTAAAGTTAGCCCAATTTTTTGTATATTGTGAAAGATACTGTTACACCAAGTAAATTGATACCGAACATGTCATGCTTAAAAATTGCGCCCGCTCGTGGAATGGTGACAAATGTTGGCACTTAAAAATCTCCAGAGGCGATGTTTAAAATTGTTTACAGGTTACCAGTTATGAGTTACAGAGGAGGTCTTTTGCTAGAATTATTGCCCTCGCTCTAACACCTCACATGTGTGGTTTGAACACCATGTACATATGCGGGCGCGACTTATGTATGCATTCTCTTCTGCGCGTGAGCACGGAGGGACGGGCGCTTAAATTTTTTTTCTTATTTATTTTACTTTTTATTTTTTATTTTTACACTGTCCCTTAAAAAAAAAAAAATGTTTGGATCACTTTTATTCCTATTACAAGGAATGTAAACATCCATTGTAATAAAAAAAAAGCATGACAGGGCCTCTTTAATGTGAGATCTGGGGTCAAAAAGACTTTAGATCAAAAAGACTTCCATTGGGCGGAATTGACATTTGGCGTCGCTTCCGTCATCCAATGGCATTGAGTCGAGTGGGGGCCTTTATTCCCTCACTCGACTTCCTGCGTCTCAGGGGACAGCATCGAATCATCTCGGCCGTTACAGACAGATCCGATAAGTGGCAGAGACGACCGGGACACAGCGGGAGGGGGGTGGGCACCTCTCCTGCCGCCATTAAAAGTGAATCTACCATGGAAACCACTTTTATCATAAAGCCGTTAAAGAAAATACCAGGGTTATGGCAGCTATCTGCTGCCATAACAACGGTATTTAACGTCAAAGTAGTGATGTAAATCCATGGTGGGTGGTCCAACTCTTTCTTCATTATTTGGATAACTAAGTCACACAAAACATTTCAGATTAGGGAAATAAATGGTTACCTTGATCGAATATAGAAGATCAAAAAATCAAGTAAGCCACCTAAATGCAGGGGAGGACTGGGACCCACAGGACAATACTAATAAGCCCTTCAGCCCCTGATGATGTCCCATTGGATGAAACGTACATGGGTGGAATTTTGAGTTTACAGACGAGACATGTTGCTGTAAGTGTATTTAGCTGTTTGATTTGGTGCTGTATGCATATACTTTTTAAAAAATCTTTTTAGTACTACACTATGAGAGCCCTCTTTTTGTCCTGTTTAGTTATCGCATTACCGAGTGGCAAGACAAGGACTCCAGTGAAGGACTGCTGGACAAAAGCTGTTGTGATCCAGGCTGCAGTGTGAATTAAGAACAGAGGGAGCAATCCATCTATCACTGGACTTGTTACACACATGCTGTCCGCCTCTGTCCATGAGGTAGATGTTCTGGTAAGCTGAATACTTACCTCCAGGTGTTGGACCTTCTATCCCTGAACACTGCAGATCCAAGACTTGGATGTCACAGTGTCCATTTGTCTGGTGGATAACACTTTGTACTTTATCTATAAATGTTTTGATGGACACTTTTTCTGTTTGCACATTAATTAATTAATAATGTATCCAGTTGTGGACATTATTTGATTATTTCAGCCATTATATTTATTTTATGTTGTTTTTTAATTCACAAACAACTTCAAATAATAATAATTTCAAATAATAATTTACAAATAATTTATTTGACACATGAAATCTGGATGTAGAATTTTGGCATTGGAATTTTCTAGGTAGAACCCCTTGCAAAAAACAAGAAAAAAACTGTGAGAGCCCCCTTCCCTAAATCCATACTAGGCCCTCATCTGAGCATGCAGCCTGCTGGCCAAGAATGGGGAGGGGTAGAGACGAGCATTATGTGAGTTTCTTTCTTTCACTAGGTTAGTGCGTGTTTGTGATCATTGTGATTGACAAGAATCTGCCTCACTGGACGATGTGATTTACAATAGATTTACATCATAGAACTTTTTGGGGGCTTTTTTTTTAATAAAGGGTTTTTCTGTGTGTTCAAATACCTTATTTTTTTAGTGAATATACTCGAGTATAAGCAGACCCGAATATAAGCCGAGGCACCTAATTTTACCACAGAAAGCTGGGAAAACTTATTGACTCGAGTATAAGCCTAGGGTGAGAAATGCGCAGCTACTGTAAGTGGAAAAGAGGGTCAACAATGCCCATTTGCAGCCTCACTGTGCCCATTTGCATGCCTCATTGTGCCCATTTGCAGCCATAGGTCCCCCGAACTTCAAACTCTGTAGTTAAGGGTTCCTAGATGCCCCTTAGCTGCAGCCAAAATTTGGGGTCTCTGGACCCAAAGGGTCCCGAAATATCATTGCTGCAGATGGACACAATTGCCCGATTTTGGGGCCCCGTATCTTGGGCCACTTGGTTCTAGGAACCCCAAATTTGCAAACCCAGTGGAACTAGAACTACAACATATCCGAAGCTGGGGTTCCTAGCACCAAGTGTCCCAGAGATACGGGGCCCCAAATTCGGTTTGGAAAATGTCAAGCACTTTTCTGCAGCAGAGAATGACATTTTCCAAACCAATTGGAACCCCAGCTTTGGATATGTTGTAGTGTTAGTTCCACTGGGTTTGCACACCAAATTTAGTGTTCCTAGCTCCACGTGGCAATGAGATACGGGGTCCCAAAGGTTCAGAAAATGTCATTCTCAGAGGTCTGAAACACATGAGATGAGGAAGCAGCAAGTGGAGATATCCTAAAAGGGAGCCGCAAAGTGCATCCAGGAGTCCTCCAGACCCGCACCATGTGGAAGCAAATTTTTTCTTCACATACCATCCTGATGTGAGTGGATACGTTGTTTTGGTGAACTTACCATCAAGATACAACCCTGGCAGTCTTAGGATTGGAGGTCGATTTGGAGGTCACCCTCGGTTCCCCTGGATCCCACACTAGAGGTTCGAACCATCTGGATATCCATACATCTGCCCTGTGTGGCACACTGCCTATATGACTCTGTCGCTGACATTAGAGTCCACTCATTCCGATAAGAGCAATCATATGTCATTCAGTTGTTGAAGATTTTCCATTTGATGTTGCCTCTATTGACGGAGTTGTATTCCCATTTCCGCCGCTCTTGGATTTTTACCATCTGGTGTTGGATAATTTTGTTTACACAGTTAGACATTTACTTTCCAGCTTTTTTACATTATTGAATGCTAGAGATTTCTTTCCTGCTTTATCACTATTTTTTTGTAGATAGACGTTTTTCTGCAGATGGACTTTTGAGTCTTTTCCATTACTTGGCACATATATCCAGATATTTGTGTATATCAGTTAGCGCTACATTTTTCACCATTTGTACGCCTCTATTATTCCCTGTATGCATATGAGGTGATCTTTGAAATTACCAGACGGAAGTTGTGGCCTTATTGATCAGCGTTCTTACCAGGAAATGGAGTGAATATGGGATCTGTCCTTACCATTAACCAGCCATTATATGGATGATGACCATCTAAGTTGTTACCATTTACTACAGGCTTGTTTTTAAAGCCCTTAAGGTGAGGGCATACCTGAAGGGGGAGAGTGCACATTGCATGAAGACACCATTTGTTTCACTTTTTTCTTTAATATGTTTATGGACTTTTTCTTGCTTATCAATATTGAGGACTGTGTATATACACACTGAGCACTTGCACTTTATTCATCTATTACTGAGCACTTGCACTATAATTGGGGATATTTTACATAATATCTTCTTATCTTTACATATTTATATTTTACATATTATTATTTTTAGAGTTTTAGCATATTGTATATATTTTTTAGCGCCGCACAATGGGTATATATGTTCATATCAGTCAGGGGCTTGACCAGAGATGAGAAGTTACGAATAAACTTCGTAAACCCACGGGTCGGGGGAACTGTAGGACTGCTGGAAGTTTCTATGGGTCCATCGAATAACCAGCAGTGGAAATTACATAACCCAGGAATTTAACCTGTTCACGATGGAATTCACACTTCTCCAATTTAAAATAGAGATTGTTCTCTCTAAGTTTCTGAAGCACACAACAGACATCTGTGTGGTGGCTCTCCAGGGACTTGGAAAATATGAGGATATCGTTGAGATAAACCACCACACATAACTGCAACAGGGGGTATGGCACCAGGTTGAAGGTCAATTGCGCAATCATACGACTGGTGTGGAGGTAAACTATCTGTTTGACCTTTGTCAAAGACATAGCTAAAATTGCGGCACTCCTCCGGCAGGGAGGAGAGTGAAGAGGTGCACAGGACCTTGGCTACCTACTGTAAGTATGTCTTACTGCATTGTGGCGACCAAAAGAGAACCTCAGCATGGAGCCAATCAAAAGAGGGGTTGTGCCTCTATAATCAAGGATAACCAATAACCAGCAGAAACTTAGGTGAGTAAAATTACTTGGAATTGGATTTTCTCATGGTGAAGAGCCCCTACGGCCATGGACAGTGGAACAGTCTCATGAGTCACATGGGCAGGCTGTAGAGGTCTCTCGTCAAGAGCCTCAATGGCAAGTGGAGTGTCACGCAGCTGCAGTGGAATCGAGCGCTTCGATAAGGCAGCATCAATGAACAGGCCTGCAGCCCCAGAGTCGATTAGAGCCTGTATCTCGACGGACGACTCAACCCAAGAAAGGGTAAACGAAACCAGGGGCTTATCCTTCTAGATAACTGGGGATGAAACAACGCCACCTAAGGTCTGTCCATGACAGGACCTCAAGGTTCGGGCGTTCCCTGGACGGGTTGGACAAGACTTCAAAAAGTGACCTGTCTGGCCACAATAAAGGCACAACCTCTCCCTCCTCCTAAGGGTTCTCTCATCTGCACAGAGACGCGTGAAGCCCAAGTGCATGGGTTCATCTTCACAGACCGACACGGTACCAGGAGGCATGGGCGGTGAGGGGGAGCAAGGGTGCCTGCACAGAGACTGGAGCAGCAGCAGGGATGGCCTGCAACACAGGTTGTACCAGAGCAGCCACAGTGGAAGATTCCAGGTGAGCCATATGACTCAGGAGCGTTTGTATCGCCATGGCAAACTGATCTATGCGGTGATCCTGCTCCTCCAATCTGGAAAAAATATTACCAACAAGTGGATTGACTGCATCTTCTGAATTCATGGCCTTCGCCTACTGTCAGAAACCATGAATCAGACTGAGACGGAAGTACAGATAAATCACATTTGTTTAATAATAATAATAATAATAAAAAGGTAAACAAAGTAAATGTAGTCAAAACATAGCCAGAGTTCAGGAACTTGGAACAGATAGTCAGACAAGCCAAAACATCAGTGAGCCAGAGATAAATGTAGTAGAACAGTAAGCAGGATCTGGAGCCAGAAGGAATGTCAACCAAGCAAGTCTTTAACAGGAACACAGGAGAGCGTCTCTATAGATTTGACCAAGGCAAAGGCAGATATCATCTGGGCTGGACGACTTAAGTAGGCAGGACTGATGAGCAGGATATCATCAACAGGTGAGTCACTGTGGAAAGAAAGGAGCTGGCAATCAGCCGACAGCTGAGCAGCCAGCTTTGAGAAGGGAAGGCTGAGCCCAGCCCTTACACCCTCCCATAGACAGGTGTAGCGGGGGTCTGTTCTGCCACCCACTGCTCCCGCGCCTCCTGTTATCCCCGCCAGGCAGAGACTGACACAGGCATGGACGCGCCTGTCAGCCCCTGCTCAAGCTTTTCTCCTTTCACCCTCTTGTTTCCCTGTGTGCAGAATGACATTTACACACAAGGAATTCGCCCACTTTGCTCTTTCCCCTGTCTCCCTATTGGCAGAGGCGGGGGGGGGCGATTGTCAGGGAGCAGCAGAAGGAAGTGTGGAATATTAAGTCCCAGCACAAAGCAGCCTGACTGACTTTTAAGGTGATAGGACTGCAATTCCCAGGCTGCACTGTAGAGAGCTAAGAGAATTGTGGGAGATACTATAAAAGCACAGGTCTCTTTTTGCTTCCTTGATCCCCTCATGTGGACACCATCCCATCGCTGCGAGAGGGGGATTGTGGCCTACCACGCAGTGTACCACGTTCCAACCCAGATAAGAGGGGCCTGGCTCTGTTTGCTGTTCATCTGACATCCACCCAGCACCACTCCGGGCGCCTGCCAGTCGGTGTGTGTCAAGCTTCACGTAGGGAGGTTGAGACAGCGGATCTCATAGACAACTTTACCTTAGGAATACTTTGCTGAACCTACTTTGAACACTGTGCAGAGACACCTTTAGCTCTCCTCATTTCAAGAAACCTATTGCTTGCTACTACACCTTATTGGATAAAAGTTAATGAGCTCCTCCATGCTGGTGAAGACAATCAGATCTGCAACGGGGACATTACTGTCATTGCTGCTATAAGGACCTCTCATTACAGTTAACGGTTAATAGTTTGGCCTGGGGTCCCCCTTTAGTATTAGTAATATCTACAAGTACTCAATAGTTTGAAGAAGGTATTTATGGATTATCTGTCACTGACTGTATGGAATGCTGTCATTTGCATAATTGTTTGAGCATTATTAAAATCACTTCAACCAAATCCTGGTTGTTTGTCCGGGATCTGGCTGACCAATACCATTTTGAGTTCTTACTACATAGTTACATAGTTACATAGTTAGTAAGGTTGAATAAAGACACCAGTCCATCCAAGTGCCTATGTTAAAAGAGAACATTAATACTTGAACAGTGTCAGTGTGTCATTACTGTGGTATTCCATTAATCACATTGTCAGGTGTGCCAGAGGGGCTGAGGCAATTCATTGGGTTGAAAGGCAGAGTAATGGACTGAACCAATTTAAGCAGCTCCTTTGTGGGTATCTCTACACAGGTATTTTAAAAACCTGAATTCCCAGCCCCCCAGTGTGCTCCCTTTTCACCAAAGCAGAAAAAAGGAAGTTCCTCTTGGGATTTGGACTTTACTGGCACTTACATAAATGTAACAACTTAGTAGAGTAAAAAAGTATATATGTATTTATTAAAGGAACATAGTTAAAAATGTGTAACATGGTATATACATTACAACCACCACTGGTGATACAATTAGTACAAATAGATGGTATGTAGAAAATATCCTTTAACCGACGCGTTTCTGAGTCTACTATAGGCATTCCTTCCTCAGGGGTAGATAGGATATAATAACTCTACAAAGATAAGTACAAACAGTCAATACTTATATATATTTTAACCATAATCTGCTATACATGTATCTATTACATTTTTAAACTTACAATTGCAACAGTTGGATGCTTGCAAACACTCTATTAAATTAAAAACAGAAAGACACAATGTGGTCCTGGGAGGCCGCCATCCCTTTGGAAGCCAGCAAATAGATATTGGTTGAAAAGATGGATATCGATAATATGAATATAGTTGGAAGCCTTCAGAAGGAAACTTCCTGGGTGTGAGAACTGGACCTACTAAGGCCCACAGATGGAATCCTACAATTCAAGTAGAAAAAGTATATACAGTATCTCACAAAAGTGAGTACACCCCTCGCATTTTTGTAAATATTTTATTATATCTTTTCATGTGACAACACTGAAGAAATTACACTTTGCTACAATGTAAAGTAGTGAGTGTACAACTTGTATAACATTGTAAATAACTCAACACACAGCCATTCATGTCTAGACCACTGGCAACAAAAATGAGTACACCTCTAAGTGAAAATGTCCAAATTGGGCCCAATTAGCCATTTTCTCTCCCCGGTGTCATGTGACTCCTTCATGTTACAAGGTCTCAGGTGTGAATGGGGAGCATGTGTGTTAAATTTGGTGTTATCACTCTCACTCTCTCATACTGGTCCCTGGAAGTTCAACATGGCACCTCATGGCAAAGAACTCTCTGAGGACCCGAAAAAAAGAATTGTTGCTCTGCATAAAGATGGACTAGGCTATAAAAAGATTGCCAAGACCCTGAAACTGAGCTGCAGCACAGTGGTCAAGACCATACAGCAGCTTAACAAGACAGGTTTTACTCAGATCAGGCCTCGCCACGGTCTGCCAAATAAATTGTGTGCACGTGCTCAGCGTCATATCCAAAGGTTATCTTTGGGAAATAGACATATGAGTGCTGCTAGCATTGCTACAGAGGTTGAAGGGGTGGGGGGTCAGCATGTCAGTGCTTAGACCATATGCCCCACACTGCATCAAATTGGTCTACATGGCTGTCATCCCAGAGGGAAGCCACTTCTAAAGATGATTCACAAGAAAGCTCGCAAACAGTTTGCTGAAGACAAGCAGACTAAGGACATGGATTACTGAAACCGATGATGTCAAGCGTGTGTGGCGGCAAACAGGTGAGGAGTACAATAAAAGTGTGTCTTGCCTACAGTCAAGTATGGTGGTGGGAGTGTCATGGTCTGGGGCTGCATGAGTGCTGCTGGCACTGGGGAGCTACAATTCATTGAGGGAATCATGAATGCCAACACGTACTGTGACATACTGACGCAGAGCATGATCCCCTCCCTTCAGAGACTGGGCTGCAGGGCAGTATTTCAACATCATAACAGCCCCAAAAACACCTCCAACAAGACCACTGCCTTGCTATAGAAGCTGAGGGTAAAGGTTATGGACTTACCAAGCATGTCTCCAGACCTAAACCCAATTGAGCATCTGTGAGGCATCCTCAAACAGAAGGTGGAGAAGCACAAGGTCTCTAACATCCACCAGCTCCGTGATGTCGTCATGGAGGAGTGAAAGAGGACTCCAGTGACAACCTGTGAAGCTCTGGTGAACTCCATGCCCAAGAGGGTTAAGGCGGTGCTGGAAAATAATGGTGGCCACACAAAATATTGACACTTTGGGCCCAATTTGGACATTTTCACTTAGGGGTGTACTCACTTTTGTTGCCAGCAGTTTAGACATCAATGGTGTGGTGTGTTGAGATATTTTGAGAGGACAGCAAATTTACAGTGTTATACAAGCTGTACACTCACTACTTTACTATGTAGCAAGGTGTAATTTCTTCAGTGTTGTCACATGAAAAGATATAATAAAATATTTACAAAAATGTGAGGGGTGTACTCACTTTTGTGAGATACTGTATATTGGACATGGATAACACGTCGAGTTTTCTAAGTGTTTGTTTGTGGTACACTAGACATACCTTGGTATTGGCTCGGAGGGGGGGATGGACATAGTCCTTCTAGATGGAATCTGGGGAAGGCACTAGGGGGTTAAAAATATGAATATGTATATAAATAAGGTTGCCATCATGCTTATTTAATTGCATATAGCTTATATTGGATCAACCTGCTTCAATACAAAAATTATACAGATAGTGTTGGAAATTGTGGTGTTAAACTAACCTGGGCTATGTGTTTACAAATGCAAAGAGTGGCCGTGATCTGAGATACTCATCAACTCATCAGGGCCCTGGGATCAGCTGTCGTTCCCTAACCCAGCATATAACTAAGTGTATTGGTTTTCCTTTGATTATTCCATAGGATGCAATGCAAAATCTGTCCACTAGTTGGCAGTGCTTTAATATCCCCACTGATACTAAAAAATGTTTTTTATTTGATCAGTGTGGGTTTTTCTTCCCGGACCGCCCGGCACGGCCAATGTCCAGGTAACTGTGGCATTCTGGATTAGGCGGATGGGTTGTTTTTTAACCCATATCCATCTTCTGCCTTGTCCTTGTTCTCCTCTATGGTGTTCATCACCTATGGGGAGTATGGCTGTGTCGGTGGGAGGCGTGCGCGGGGCTTCGTTCCGCCGTGTATGCACAGTGATGTCACTCGCATGCGAGGCGTGATGGCGACACGCACGCGCCTCTCAGGGGGCTAATATGGATGGCAACAAGCCTTGGAGGCTGCGCACAGCCACCGCTGGTGGCAGTGGGTGGCGCAGCCTGGGTCGGCTGATATTTAAACAAGGCCTGTGATTGTGGACAGGAAGTGCAACCTGTCCACATGAGGCCAGGACACACACTAGACACTACTAACCTGTAGGTAAGGCATGCCTTGCTGTTGCTCTGTTGGGGAGGGGGGGATCTGTGTATAGAGGGGATCACTATTTGGACATACCTGGATCAAATTTCACTGACTTTAAAAAGAAGTTTAAAAATGTAATAGATACATGTATAGTAGATTATGCTTAATATATATATATATATATATATATATATATATATATATATATATATAAGTATTGACTGTTTGTACTTATCTTTGTAGAGTTATCATATCCTATCTACCCCTGAGGAAGGAGTGTCTATAGTAGACTCCGAAACGCATTGGATGAAGGATATTTTCTACATACCATCTATTTGTACTAATTTTATCATCAGTGGTGGTTGTAATGTATATTCCATGTTACACGTTTTTAACTATGCACCTTTAATAATCACATAAATACTTTTTCTACTCTAAGTTGTTACATTTATGTAAGTTCCGGTAAAGTCCAAATCCCAAGGGGAACTTCCTTTTTTCTGTTCATATATAGGATGTTGGCACTGTGAAACAATCACTGTTATTCTCTATTTATTCCTTTTCACCAAAGCCCCCCAACAGGGTTCCTAAAAAAATATTGTAAAATATGATGAAACATAAAATTGTAAAAAAATAAAAACTACTGACACCATTCACAGCCCTACTGACATGAGCTCTGTCATTTTAAAGCCATTGTTTCTAATTTTTGGTACCACTGGATTGGCGTAGGGCCAATGTGATGCCCATATTTAAAAAGGGATCAAAGTCTTTACCAAGTAACTATAGACCTGTTAGTTTAATTCTATAGTCAGGAAGATACTGGAGAGTTTAATAAAAGACCACATAGACGAGTTCTTGCTGGAAAAAATATTTTAAGCAACGGACAGCATGGATTCATGAAAGACAGAAGTTGTCAAACAAACCTGATTTCTTTTTATGAGGAGGTAAGTAAAACCTTGGACAGAGGGGTGGCTGTGGATGTGGGAACTTGGATTTTGCAAAAGTGTTTGACATAGTTCCCCACACACAACTAATGTGTAAGGTAAAATCTACAGGCTTGGAAAGATCAATTTGTAAATGGATAGAAAACTGGCTAAAAAAACAAATTCAGAGAGTAGTGGTTAATGATTCTTACTCTGAATGGTCTAAGGTTATCAGTGGTGTGCCCCAAGGTTCAGTGTTGGGACCCTTACTTTTTAATAACTTTATAAATGATATAGGGTCTGGGATTAAAAGTACCATTTCAGTCTTTGCAGATGACACCAAACTATGCAGTGGAATAACATCCTTACAGGATGTCTCCAATTTACAAGCTGACCTCAATGCACTGTCTAATTGGGCAACTAAGTGGCAAATGAGGTTTAATGTTGATAAATGTAAAGTTATGCACTTGGAGGCTAAGAATATGCATGCATCATACATACTGGGGGGGTACAACGGGGGGAATCCATAGTTGAGAAGGATCTGGGGGTTTTGGTAGATCATAAGCTCAATAATAACATGCAATGCCAAGCTGTGGTTTCCAAAGTGAGCAAAGTCCTTTCTTGTATTAAGAGAGGTATGGACTCCTGAGAGCAACATATAATATTGCCCTGTACAAATCATTAGTAAGACCTCATCTTGAATATGCAGTTCAGTTTTGGGCACCAATTCTCAAAAAGGATAATGGGGAACTGGAGAAAGTGCAGAGAAGGGCAACCAAACTGATAAGAGGCACAGAGGAGCTCAGCTATGAGGAAAAATTTGAGAAACTGAATCTATTCTCTCTTGAGAAGAGGGGATAAAGGGGGGATATGATCAACATGTACAAATATATAAGTGGTCCATATAGTGAACTTGATGTTGAGTTATTCACTTTAAGGTCATCACAGAGGACAAGGGGGCACTCTCTACGTCTAGAGGAAAAAACATTTCATCTCCAAATACGGAAAGGTTTCTTCACAGTAAGAGCTGTGAAAATGTGGAATAGACTCCCTACAGAGGTGGTTCTGGCCAGCTCAGTAGATTGCTTTAAAATAGGCCAATATTCTTTCCTTAATGTACATAATATAACTGAGTACTGACTTTTTTAGGTAACGTTGATCCAGGGAAAATCTGATTGCCTCTCGGGGGATCAGGAAGGAATTTTTTTCTCCTGCTGTAGCAAATTGGAGCATGCTTTGCTGGGGTTTTTCGCCTTCCTCTGGATCAACTGTGGGTGAAGGATTGCGTATATGGGATTGTATTTTTTTTTTGGTTGAACTAGATGGACTTGTGTCTTTTTTCAACCTGACTAACTATGTAACTATGTAACCTCTGCCCTACTGACACCGCCCACTGCCCTATTGACTGACACCATCCACTTCCCTACTGGCATCGTCCACTGCCCTACTGATACCATCCACTGCCCTACTGACACCATCCATTGCTCTACTGACTGACACCATCCACTGCTCTACTGACTGACACCATGCTCTTTTAAGGTAGGCTAAGTTTGTATGTTTACATGACAATTGTTTTATAATATTTAACTAAGTTTTCCTTACTTTTTAGTTAGGTGTTGCTAGTTAATTTCTTAAAAAAAAAAAAAAATGACACTGAACACGGTGATCTTTGATCTCTTTCATGTTATTCAGGTACATAAAACATCAAACATACCTTAAACTGTACCTAGGTATGTTCAGCTCATCACTACCTTTGAAATAGAACTAAGAAATGTCTGTGGTTAAATCAAAATTGTTTATACATATATTACATAAGGCGCGTAAAGGGGGGGTATGACCACTCTATACACCCATACAAACTTGTACATAAAAATAGGGATTCTTGGTTTACATACTGTATATTACAATATATGATCAATCTGGTAAAGTAATCTCTCTCTGGCCAGTCCCTACTACACTCTGCAAAATGCCAAATACGGTACTTATTTTTTTATAGCATACTTCATTGGACATATACTAGGGAATTCAATAAACTATAATGACAATTTAATGGTAGTAGTTTATTTAAAGCTACCTGCATCTAATTCAGGTAAGCATTTGGGCCAGTGTTGGTAACATTACTGACACAGATGACAAATTTAGGTAGTTCTTAGTACTGCCACTTGTCACTATGGTAGATTTTTAAATAAATACCACCAGTTCGCAGATTTGAAAACTGAAAGTGGTTAAGACCAGCTCTGAGCTGGGAAACAGAGGTAATCTAGTACTCAGAGAGGGCCATGTCTATGCTGAGATGCTTTCGTGAATGTGACAGCTTCCACAGTGTTCTATCCCTAGCCGCATTTAGCTGCCAGCCGTGAGATTGCCTGGCCAAAAGCTGATTGTAAATAAAGGTGCTGGGGATAGTGGTGATGTCATTACCTAAATATAGAAATACTCATAATGGGGAAATGACTTGTCCTTCATTGGGGAACTGAGAGACTAGTTCCCAATCATATCTGCTTTACTTTTAACTATGCACATGGCAGTTGCTGGATTTTAAAAGTCAGCTTTTGGAATGAATATTGGTTGTGGATCTGCTTACTACAGTGCTCTGCCAATCAAAAGTAAAGTAGACCCCTTGGGGCAGTGGTTCTAAACCTCAGTCGTCAAGTACCCCCAAAGTGCCATGTTTTGGGGACTTCCCTTAAATAAAACTCTTATCAACACCATGTCATTGATATTGATTTAAAGCAGTTGTGCAAAGTAAAGGAAAACCTGAAAACATGGCCTGCTGGGGGTACTTGAGGACTGAGCTTCAGAAGCACTGCTTTGGGGAACTTGTCTGTCTCTGACAGGTACATGAATTGTGCACAAGCACCAAGATTTTTGGTGTGTGCCCCAACAGAATTCTCAGGGTATCTACAAACAAACTTTATGACTTCCCTCTAAGGGTAAAGTGAGCATTCAGTACCTTTGAACCTGTTGGATGGGGGAACCTGAAAGTAGGTAGTGCACTTACCTATGTTCCATAGTTTGCACTACAGAAAATTCTTTGAAATTGCGAACCAGTGGTGCAGCAGCCCTTTCTTTCTTAATATTGCAGTTAAGAGTGGTTGAAGCTTCTGATACCTGCGCCTATCTACTCATACCTCACATAAACTGTACACTATAGTTGAAAGAAAATAGATGCAAAAATTAGTTTAAAACATACATACTTAGAAAACAATTCGAATAAAACTGACCCAAAAACCATTATACTTTCCCTTTCAGTAAAGCTGATCACCTCTATATATATCATTTAAAAAAAACATTACTTATATTAATGAAAACAATGCTTTATTCAGTAGTATCTGACCCTATAGATTGTAGAAAGATTCATTTATAGCATATTCACCCATTATGTCTAGTATAGTGTTGGCTTTAGACACCAATTCTGTTCTGAGATCCATGTTGGAAAGAACATTCAAGTCACAAATTAACTCCATCAAGTTTATTGAATTTTTTCTGCTTTAACGTACAATGACCATATCCATCTTTTTTATTCCCCTGCACTAATAATCTATTATTGCTGATATCTATTCAGTTGATAAGAGCATTGTCCTTGACTGAGAACTGACTTTTCTAGTAGTGAGAAAAATGCAGACAGCTGAATACTATGTGCACATACTTCTGAGTTCACCTGTCTGCCTGCATTATTACACCCATTGACCTCTGCTGCTATTTGAAAAGAAGTGTACACTATTTGTGCTGTGATTGTGATATTTCTATCAGGAACCATGAATCCGACCGAGACAGAAGTAAAGTTAAATCACACTTGTTTATTATTATTAATAATAATAATAATAATAAAAAGGTAAACAGAGTAAGCATAGTCAAAACAAGCCAGAGTTCAGTAACCGGATCGGATAGTCAGCCAAGCAAATGTCAAAGAGCCAGAGATAAACGTAGTAGTACAGCAAGCAGGATCAGGAGCCAGAAGGAACGTCAGCCGAGCAAGTCTTTAACAGGAACGCAGGAGAAAGTCTCTGTGATGTTGACAAAGGCGAAGGCAGAGATCAAGTGAGTTGGACGACTTTAAGTAGGCAGGACTGATGAGCAGAATAAACAACAGCTGGGTAACTGTGGAGAGAGATGGGAGCTGGCAATTAGCCGACAGCTGAGCGGCCAGCTCAGAGAAGGAAGGGCTGAGCCCAGCCCTGACAATTTTATTGTGTAACAGGTGACCCCTGGTCTCAACATGACGTTTTTTTACTTGCTTTCTCCTGTCGATAAAATGCGAACATGCATATTTTTCAGATGACATAAAGTTGATTATAACACTGGAATGTTTACAGTTTTTTTTGTACTGCAAGGATTTAGCAAATGTTACTGCATTTTTGTAGCAGTATTACAAACTGCTGGAATTTTTCAAAAAGATGTCCAAAAGGTAGGTTCTAAAGGTAGGATGAGGCCATCAATGCAATTGTTCTATAACTCAAATTAAAAGTGCATGTTTCGGTCTTCCTTCAGTGCTCTCTGATTGAAAGATGCTGCACCTTGACTGTGACAAACTGTGACAAATACACATAGCTATAGTGTCTGGTTCAATACATTTTAATTAAAATATTAAACAATAATACAGGAGAAAAAAAAGGATGTACATAGAGACATTTCTACAATAGTAGCTATGAAGATATATTATATGCTTATCCTGTTATCAATCATAAGTCAAATAATAGTATGAATGGCAATAACGATTTAGAAGTGAATAGAAATCATATAGTAATACATATTGTAATTGTAGCACTATTTTAGCAGAGATAAATGTATAAATGTTGATGTGAGATCAATTGAAAAGAAAGAAAAAGAAAGAGAAGAAAGAAAAAGAGGGAAAGAGAATATAAATGAAGGAGGGTCTGGAGAGGCAAATACACACGAGGAATGAACATGTGGATGCTAATATAAGCAATATTTTGTTTTATATGCATAACAAAGACCTATCAAAGTCTTTTGGAAGATAGGATTCGATCCAAGACCAAATTTTATCAAATTTATGGGATTTATCATGAAGGATGGTAGCAAGTTTTTCTTTAGACATAAATCACATCATCTTATTTTTGACCGGGGTGGAGGTTGGTGTAGAGGACCACCAAGCCTTCGCAAGAGTCTGTTTGGCTGCAGTGAATAGGAACATCAAGAGCTGAAAAAGTAAAGCACTTTCTCCTTTACACTGTAGCTATACTGTAAAGTAAGCATTGGACAAAACTTTGGCAATTTAAAGAGATAATTATTGACGGATAAATCAGTATGCTAAACACAGACCTTTTCATCAAATCTGGCTGATTTGTGCATTTTTTACAGCAGGTGATCCAATCTTCTCAGTGAACTCATAGAGGTCCATTGGATCCCAGGTCAATGAACAGAGGTCAGCAAGCAAATGGTCCAATAGTCATTTGCATTTACGAATGATGATGTAGCATATGGCTGAAGTATTGAGCGGGCACACTGTCCTATATGCCCTTATTTAGACTTTAAAAATGTCCCTATAATGCCATGCACCAAGTTATAATTGTAATACATGGTTCACTGTAGGTTCATTAAAGTGTTACTAAACCCACAACAGTAAAATCAGTCTGTATATGCAGTAAAGCATGCTTGTTATACTCACTGTGGAACCTAAGGGTTTAATCCTGCACATTGTGTAAAAATACTGTTTGATCCTGTCTTCTCTGATCCTCCCCTTCTTCCACAGTCCCCATGCTATCTCCTGATAGAACAGAGCCTTGGGGGCTCTTTGCACGTGCTCAGTTTGGTGTGCATTTCTAGAAAGTTGTTTTTTTTCTTGGGAGGGTGCATGTGATCAGCACAGGGCCAATAAGCACTGTCCAGACAGAGGGTCAGGGGTCCTGCAGCCTCATAGGACAGTCAGAGAGCAAAATGACATACAAACAACAGGGTAATATGGCGCACTCTAGATATAGCTGTGTTTCACTAGCAAGATGGAATGGGCTGGGCAATAAAACAGGGCAATAAAACAAGTCCACATAAATCAATAATATAGTCTGTGTGGGGAGAATAATATGGTGTCTTTAGAAGGCTGCCCGTTCAAAAGTTAGAAGAGACTCTGAAACATAGGAAAGACAAAGAACAGTGCCCTCTAAGTGCAGCAAGGTAATTATTTTAATAGTTAAAAATAAGCATGGGAACACTCACAAACGAGCAACATTTTGCAGCATGGGTGTATCATATGTGTGTTTGTCCGCACTGTCCCGGAGTGAAGCCTGGCGTCACTGGCTGATGGTGGTGATCTGTTGTTCGGCCATGATGCGGCTGCACTGTTGGCTCACAGCAACACAGCAACACAGTAGCCTGCTGCACTTAGAGGGCGCTGTTCTTTGTCTTTCCTAAGCCTCACTAGACACTGATAGAAGTCACAAGACTGTTCTAACTGATGATGAGAAAAGGTATTTAGCAGATTATATTCACTAAAATAATTGCATTTCCGAGTTCTGTATACTGTGGGAGACCTGGTATAGTGAATGCAGGTTCCTGGGTTTAGTAACACTTTAACCACTTGCCGCCTGCCCACCGTCAAATGACAGAGGGACAGTGTGGCTCTCGTTCTGGGTAGGCATCATATGCCGGCGCACCAGAACATCGCTCTTGTGGCTGACGCGGCTCTTTAACCAATCACAGCCGGTCACATGTAATTGCGGAAGTGCCATAAATCGTCTCTCCTCACCTCACACTGACAGAGTGTGTGGCGAGGAGAGCCGATCAGCAGCATCTCCATGCAGGGGAGAACAGGGAAGGTAACCAGGCACTGATCATCAGTGCCCTGATCACAGAAAAGCTGCAGCAGTGCCACCAATCAGTACCAATGAGTGCCACCATTCAGTGCTCATGAGTGCCACCAATCAGTGCCCATGAGTGCCCATCAGTGACACAAATCAGCGCCCATTACTGGTTCCAGTCAGTGCTGCCTCTTAGTGCCTATCAGTGCCTGCTCAACAATGCTGCCTATCAATTCCCATCAGTGCTGCCATCAGTGCCACCCATCAGTGCCCACCAGTGCTGCCTATCCGTGGCGCCTATCAGTGGCCACCAGTGCCACCTATCAGTGCCCATCAGTGCAGCATAATAGTGCCTCCTCATCAGTGCTGCCTAATCAGTGCCTTTCAGTGCCGCTTCATCAGTGCCCTTAAGTGCCACCTCTTCAGTGCCCATAAGTGCTACCTCATCAGTGCCCACCAGTGCAGCCTATCAATGCCCATTATTATTATAATTACTATACAGGATTTATATTACGCCAACAGTTTACGCAGCACTTTACAATATAAAAGGGAGACAATACAGTTATAATACAATAAAATACAAAAAGCTTTGAGGGCCCTGCTCAGAAGAGCGTACAATCTAATAGGGTGGGGCAGATAGTACGAAAGGTTGTAACTGTGGGGAATGAGCTGATGGAAGTGGTAAAAGATTAGTTAGAGATGTGATAGGCTTTCCTGAAGAGATGAGTTTTCAGGGATCGCCTGAAGGTAGCAAGAGTAGGGGATAGCTGGACAGGTGGAGGTAGCGAGTTCCAGAGGATGGGAGAGGCTCTGGAGAAATCCTGGAGATGAGCATGAGAGGAGGAGATGAGAGACCTTGAGTGTAGGAGGTCTTGAGAAGAGCGGAGAGAACGACTTGGGTGATGTTTGGAGACAAGATTTGTGATGTAGCTCCGGGCAGAGTTGTGAATGGCTTTGTATGTTGTGGTTAGTATTTTGAATTTAATTGGCTGGGTGATTGGGAGCCAATGTAGGGATTGGAGGAGAGGGTTGGCAGACATTGAGCGGTTGGTAAAGTGTATAAGTCTGGCAGCAGCATTCATGATAGACTGAAGAGGGGAGGAGCCTATGGAGAGGCAGGCCAATGAGAAGGGAGTTGCAATAGCCAAGGCGAGAGAAAACGAGGGAGTGAATGAGGAGCATGGTGGTTTCATTTGTTAAAAAGGGGCGAATTTTAGAGATGTTACGGAGGTGAATTCTACAAACTTTTGACAATAATTGGATTTGAGGCTGAAATGACAAGTCAGAGTCTAGGACCCTGGCATGAGGGGAGGGACTGATGGTTGCATTGCTGATTTTGATGGAAAAGTCATGGAGGAGGGCACGGGCGAGGGGGAATAATAATAGCTCAGTTTTAGAGAGATTTAGTTTAAGGTAGTGGTGCGACATCCATGCTGATATGTCAGTTAGTAAGTTAGTAATGCGAGAGGAGACTGAGGTGAGGAGTAGATAGATAGATTTGGGTGTCATCAGCGTATAAGTGGTATTGGAAGCCATGGGCAGTTATCAAGTGACCAAGGGAGGAGGTGTAGATAGAGAAGAGAAGGGGTCAGAGAACAGAGCCTTGGGGGACCCCCACAGAAAGGGGCAATGGAGAGGAGGAGACAGAGTTGTAGGTGACACTAAGGCCCCTTTCACACTTATACGACTTGTTCCACGATTTTGTACTGCAAAATCGTATGACAAGTCATTCTCCATGATTTTCAATGACTACCATTCATATTGGCACGACTTTAAGTCGTGCCGACTTGAAAGTAGTCCCTGCACTACTTTGGTCCAACTTCTATGCGAGTTGTACTCCATAGACCTCAATGTTAAACCCTCAAGTAGCATGCAAATCGTGCCTGAATAATATAGACACGATTTCAGTACGACTTTGTAAGCACAAGCCTGGTTCGCTGATCGGGAAAGGAAAACTTTTTTTCCTTTCGTGATGAGTGACAGGCAGTGCTGACAGCTGTCTGGTATGAATCCTGAGGGGGAACGCCGCGCCAAGTTTTAAATGAAAAAAAGGCGTGGGTTCCCCCCAGGGGCATACCAGGCCCTTAGGTCTGGTATGGATCTAAGGGGAACCCCCTACGCCGAAAAATCGGCGTGAGATCCCCCCCAAAATCCATACCAGACCCTTATCCGAGCACGCAGCCCGGACGGTCAGGAATGGGGGTGGGGACGAGCGAGCGCCCCCCCTCCTGGACCGTACCAGGCCGCATGCCCTCAACATGGGGGTGGGTGCTTTGGGGCATGGGGGCAACCTGCGGAGCCCCCCCACCCCAAAGCACCTTGTCCCCATGTTGATGAGGACAAGGGCCTCTTCCCGACAACCCTGGCCGTTGGTTGTCGGGGTCTACGGGCAGGGGGCTTATCGGAATCCGGGAGCCCCCTTTAATAAGGCGGCCCCCAGATCCCGGCCCCCCACCCTATGTGAATGAGTATGGGGTACCCCTACCCATTCACCTAGGGAAAAAAGTTTCAATAAAAAACACACTACACAGGTTTTTAAAGTAATTTATTAGGCAGCTCCGGGGTCTTCTTCCGACTTCGGGGGGTCCTCTTCTGACTTCGGGGGTCTTCTTCCGACTTCGGGGGCCCTCTTCCGACTTCGGGGGTCCTCTTCTGACTTCAGGGGTCTCTCCGGCGTCTTCTCTTATGAGGTCACTGTCCCGGGTCATGCTGGGACTGTGCCGTCATAAGGGGGCGTGGTCATCACCTGGTGACCACGCCCCCTAAAACGTCACAGTCCCAGCATGCCCAGGGACTGTGACGGCATAAGGGGGCGGGGTCACCGCCTATATAAGTCCGTTGCGGAGAGCTCAGAGACCATTGCAGCTGGAGAGAGCGTCGTGTCAACATTCTGGAAGAGAAGAGGGAAGAAGACGATCCAGAAGTCCGGGCCACCGCTGGCAAAAGAGCAGCAGAAGATAGCGGTGGAGCCGGCAGAAGATGCGGACACCGGGAGAAGACGCCGGAGAGACCCCCGAAGTCGGAAGAGGACCCCCGAAGTCGGAAGAAGACCCCCGAAGTCGGAAGAGGACCCCCGAAGTCGGAAGAAGACCCCGGAGTTGCCTAATAAATTACTTTAAAAACCTGTGTAGTGTGTTTTTATTAACACTTTTTTCCCTAGGTGAATGGGTAGGGGTACGATGTACCCCATACTCATTCACATAGGGTGGGGGGCCGGGATCTGGGGGCCCCCTTATTAAAGGGGGCTCCCGGATTCCGATAAGCCCCCCGCCCGCAGACCCCGACAACCAACGGCCAGGGTTGTCGGGAAGAGGCCCTTGTCCTCATCAACATGGGGACAAGGTGCTTTGGGGTGGGGGGCCGCAGGGCGCCCCCCATGCCCCAAAGCACCCACTCCCCCATGTTGAGGGCATGCGGCCTGGTACGGTCCAGGGGGGGGGGGCGCTCACTCATCCCCACCCCCATTCCTGACCGGCCGGGCTGCGTGTTCGGATAAGGGTCTGGTATGGATTTTGGGGGGACCCCCACGCCAATTTTTCGGCGTAGGGGGTTCCCCTTACAATCCATACCAGACCTAAGGGCCTGGTATGCCCCTGGGGGGGAACCCACGCCAGTTTTTTTATTTAAAACTTGGCGTGGAGTTCCCCCTTATGATTCATACCAACTACTGTATGTTTTCATTTGTTAATGCCAAAAATGTGGCAAAGTCGTACAAAGTAGTACTGCTCCCAAATCACGGTAAAATCGTGGCAAATCGCGGTAAAATCGCGGCCGCGAAATCGCGGTAAAATCGCGCGACTTTGAAGTCGTATAAGTGTGAAAGGGGCCTAAAGGAACGCTGTGATAAATAGGCAGAGAACCAGGGTACAGCAGAATCTTGGAGGTCAAGGGAATGTAGTTTATTGAGAAGGAGCGGGTGGTCAACAGTATCAAAGGCCACAGAGAGGTTAAGTAGTAGGAGTATGGAGTACTGGCTGTTGGTTTTAGCAGTTAGTAAATCATTAGTGAGTTTTAGTAAGGCAGTTACCGTGGAGTGCTGCGAGCGAAAGCCAGACTGTAAGGGGTCAAGAAGGTTATTTTCACTGCGGTAGGAGCTAAGACGGTTGTAGACTAAGCGTTCTAGAAGTTTAGACGTGAATGGGAGCAGTGAGATGGGTCTTAAGTTGTTCAGGTTGATGGGGTTCAGTGAGGGCTTTTTAAGTATGGGAGTGATCTGCTCATGTTTTAGAGGAGAGGGGAAGGTGCCACCAGAAAGGGAGAGATTGAAGATGTGAGTGAGGGAGCATAGGATAGAAGAAGAGGGTGACCATAGTAGTTGTGAGGGAACAGGATCCAAAGGACAATTGGTTTGGTGGGCATCTGAGAAAAGTTTTGTAACCTCTTCAGTAGTAGCCAATTCAAAAGATGAGAGTGTTGAATGTGCTGTTAGGCACATATGTTGGGTGAGGGAGATGTATGCAATGTGTACGCCCATCAGTGCTGCCTCATCAGCGCACATCAGTGAAGGAGAAAAATGACGTATTTACAAAATTTACTGACAGAAACAAAGAAACTTTTTTTTTTAAATGTTTGGTCTTTTTTCTTTTTTTTTGTAAAAAATAACACAGCAGTGATTAAATACCACAAACAAAGCTCTATTTGTGTGAAGAAAATGATTAAAAATGTCATTTGGGTACAGTGTTGCATGACTGCGCAATTTGTCATTCGAAGTGCGACAGAGCTGAAAGCTGAAAAAAGGCCTCGGCAGGAAGGGGGTGAAAGTGCCCTGTATTGAGGTGGATAACTCACTAACATCTGGAAAAGAGACCATGAAGAAGTAAAACAGTAATGGGTCAGCAATTCATTAACTCCAGTGATATGCTCTCAATATTCTGACCTGGGAAACAGATTCAAGTTCAGGATGTATCATATATAGTTACATCATAGGTAAGGTAAAGACAAGGTAAAGACAATAGTCCATCCAGTTCAACCTGTGTAGGTGAATGTGTGTCAGTGTCTATAATTGTTTCCCATATCCCTGTGTGTTGTGTTCTTTAAGATGCACATCCAAGGTGTCTCTTAAAAATATCAATACTCCCCGCTGCCACCACCAATTGTGGAAGAAAGTTCCACATCCTTATTGCCCTGACAGTGAAAACTCCCCTGCGCAGTTTAAGGTTAAACCGCTTCTCCTCCAATCTGATTGTGTGGCCCAGTGTCCTCTTCCACTCCTTGAGACTGAATAGTTTTTTTCCTATGCTGGGATCACCATTGAGGTATTTGTAAATAACGATCATATCTCCTCTCAAGCGTCATTTCTGTAGCAAGAATAAATTTAGTGCTTGTAGTTGTTCCTCAGAATTGAGATCCTCCAGTCCCCTTATTAGTTTGTTGCCCTTGTTTGGACTCTCTCCAGCTCCAGGACATCCCTTCTGAGGTCTGGTGACCAGAACTGGACAGAGTACACCAGATGTGGTCTAACCAGAGCTTTATAAAGTGGTAGGATTATTGTTTTATCTCTGGAGTATATCCCCTTTTTTTATGCATGCTAAAATTCTGCCGGCTTTGGTAGCTGCAGCTTGACATTGCATGCTATTGCTCAATCTGTCATCTACTAGGACCCCGAGATCTTTCTTCATCCTTGATTCCCCCAGCGGTTCTCCCCCTAGTGAGTAGCCTGCATTTAAGTTTTTTGCCCCCAAGTGCATTACTTTACATTTCTCCACATTAAACCTCATTTGCCATGTATTTGCCCACTCCATCATTTTGTTCAGGTCTTCCTTTAAAATTTCTGTATCCTGATGTTATTGCCCTGCTTATTTATGTGTCGTCTGCAAAAACTGAGAATGAGCTATTTATCCTATCCTCTATAACATTTATGAATAAATTGAGAATTGGTCACAAGACAGAACCTTGGGGTACCCCACTTACCACTCCAGACCAGAGTACACGTTATTTATCACCACCCTTTGGACACGCCCCTGTAACCAGTTTTTTACCCAAGAACAAACCTTACGTTCTATGCCTGCAGACTGTAGCTTGTAAATTAAGCGTTTATGGGGGACTGTATCGAATGCTTTTGCAAATCCCAGATACACTAAATCCACAGGTCTTCCTCTGTCTAGATGGCAGCTCACTTCCTCAAAGAATGATAACAGATTGGTCTGGCAAGAACGACCTTTCATAAACCCATGCTGATGTAGCGCTACCCTCGCAGGAGCCGCTTAACTATGTTGTTGCGTACTCTGCCTCTCAACCCCAATAACAGTCTCTGCCCCTCTTGGCACACCTGGCAATAGTGTAAGTGCAATGACCAATGAGAAACACACACGTTATAATAAAACACAGGAATTGTCTTTACTGCAATATTTCTGTAGAAAAGTAACAGACAGTAACAATATATATATTCAAGTAATCACACTTGAGAGCAATAACTGAGATTAAGATAAATATAGCTAAATACTATATTCAGTCTGCTATCAGGGGATTTTAAACCTGAGAATGTCACACTTAAATGGCACACTTAATAGCAAATAAATCACAATATGACACTTTATGTTGGATTGGTTACTTCTACTCAAATTTGGCTCTGTGAGTCCAGGCAGAAGGAGAGCAAAAGAATGACCC
This sequence comes from Aquarana catesbeiana, assembly GCF_042186555.1. NCBI lineage: Eukaryota > Metazoa > Chordata > Amphibia > Anura > Ranidae > Aquarana > Aquarana catesbeiana. The sequence continues at coordinate 107,968,430 of NC_133327.1, read as the reverse complement.
TCTTTATGTCAGACCTCTCTCTTCTGTCCCCTGACACCACAGGCCCAACTACAAACACTGTACTCAGTTCAGTATTCAGTGGCTTAATTTCCCAGATAAACTATCCCGCACACCCACTACATATACAGAGCCCTGAACACGTGTGTGCGTGCACATACGGCATCAAAAACTTCAGTCTCTTGGAAGGAAAATTAGGCTTTGGATTCTTCAGCTAGCCACTCTCGTTGGTGCACTTAAACTCCTGAATAGCAGGACCAAACAGCACAATTGACCTGGATTATCAAGTAAAGAATGAAAGATCTTCCTCAGCAGGGTGAAAGGACAATGGTGTATGTATACAGTGTCTCTGTATCTAAATGGCCTTATGTCATGTAGCACTACAGGTGTCAATAAGGTGACTAAGAGCAATGATGTCTGTATACAGTGTCCATACAACATACAAATCTGTGTGCAGTGTCCTTGCTTCCTGCAAATGGGCAAATGCCCCCTCACCCAATCCTATGATAAAGGCCCAAACGAACGTTCTGGAACAGGCAGGCTCTTCTAGTGACCCAACTGGTCACCTCACACTGGACTGATTCACACCGTCGTTGCAGGTGCGTCTGGATATTCACCTGCGATCCCCCCTCTCTCAGGCTGGAAGTCCACAACCAGCTGTGGATACCTGGATCAATACGGTAGATGGACCTGGGAGGCAGCACCTCTCCCCAAAGTCCACTTTTTTCTCCTTCCTCATGTTAACTCTTCATTTGCAGGCCACAACCCAGCCTCAGCACTCTCCAACACAGAGCCCCTGCTTGCAGATCCAGACCGGCATCCCAAGAGAAAGATATAGGCTAGACAAGCATTTTATATCCTCTCCCAGCAGCATGTTCTTTACTCCCAGCAGGCTGGTAGTTGTAGTTCCCCAGCAGTTCACACGAATGTGCCACTTGAGCCCTGGGACTACAATCCCCTGTATGCTTTGCCCCCTTGTGGTAAAAACTTTGCTGGCAGGATATGATGGCATAGAATCTTAGCTGGCACTAGAGGGTAACAGAAACAGACACTTGTCTTTGTACTCCTCACCTGGTTGCCGCCACACATGCTTGACGCCATCTGAACCAAATAAGTTTATCTTGGTCTCATCAGACCATAGGACATGGTTCCAGTAATCCATGTCCTTAGTCTGCTTGAGCAAACTGTTTGTGGGCTTTCTTGTGGATTAGAAGAGGCTTCCTTCTGGGATAACAGCCATGCAGACCAATTTGATGCAGTGTGTGGCGTATGGTCTGATCACTGACACTGACAGGCTGACCCCCACACCCCTTCAACCTCTGCAGCAATGCTGGCAGCACTCATACGTCTATTTCCAAAAAACAACCTTTGGATATAACGCTGAGCACGTGCACTCAACCTCCTTGGTCAACCCTGGCGAGGCCTGTTCTGAGTGGAATCTGTCCGATTAAACCACAGTATTGTCTTGGCCACCGCACTGCAGCTCAGTTTCGGGGTCTTGGCAATTTTCTTATAGCCTAGGCCATCTTTATGTAGAGCAACAATTCTTTTTTTCAGATATTCAGAGAGTTCTTTGCCATGAGGTGCCATGTTGAACTTCCAGGGACCAGTATGAGAGAGTGAGAGCGATAACACCAAATTTAACACACCTGCTCCACATTCACACCTGAGACCTTGTAACATTAATGAGTCACGTGGCACCAGGGAGGGAAAATGGCTAATTGGCCCCAATTTGGACATTTTCACGTAGGAGTGTACTCACTTTTGTTGCCAGTGGTTTAGACATTAATGGCTGTGTATTGAATTAATTTGAGGGGTCATCAAATTTACACTGTTATACAAGCTGTACAATATATATATTTATACAGTATCTCACAAAAGTGAGTACACCCCGCACATTTTTGTAAATATTTTATTCTATATCTTCATGTGACAACACTGAAGAAATTACACTTTGCTACAATGTAGAGTAGTGAGTGCACAGCTTGTATAACAGTGTAAATTTGCTGTCCCCTCAAAATAACTCTACACACAGCCATTAATGTCTAAACCACTGGCAACAAAAGTGAGTACACCCCTAAGTGAAAATGTCCAAATTGGGCCCAATGTGTCAATATTTTGTGTGACCACCATTATTTTTCACCACTGCCTTAACCTTCTTGGGCATAGAGTTCACCAGAGCTTCACAGGTTGCCACTGGAGTCCTCTTCCACTCCTCCATGCTGACATCACAGAGCTGGTGAATGTTAGAGACCTTGCGCTCCTCCACCTTCCATTTGAGAATGCCTCACAGATGCTCAATAGGGTTTAGGTTTGGAGACATGCTTGGCCAGTCCATCACCTTTACCCTCAGCTTCTTTTGCATGGCAGTGGTCATCTTGGAGGTGTGCTTGGGGTCGTTATCATGTTGGCCCAGTCCCTGAAGGGAGGGGATCATGCTCTGCTTCAGTATGTCACAGTACCTGTTGGCATTCATGGTTCCCTCAATGAACTGTTGCTGCCCAGTGCCAGCAGCACTCATGCTGCCCCAGACCATGACACGCCCACCACCATGCTTGACTGTAGGCAAGACACACTTGTCTTTGTACTCCTCACCTGGTTGCTGCCACACACTCTTGACAACATCTGAACCAAATAAGTTTATCTTGGTATCATTAGACCACTGGACATGGTTCCAGTAATCCATGTCCTTAGTATGCTTGTCTTCAGCAAACTGTTTGCGGGCTTTCTTGTGCATCATCTTTAGTAGAGGCTTCCTTCTGGGACTACAACCATGCAGACCAATTTGATACAGTGTGTGACGTATGGTCTGAGCACAACAGGCTGACCCCCCACTACTTCAACCTCTACAGCAATGCTGGCAGCACTCATACATCTTTTTCCTAAAGACAACCTCTGGATATGATGCTGAGCATGTGCACTCAACTTCTTTGGTTGACCATATTGAGGCCTGTTCTGAGTGGAACCTGTCCTGTTAAACCGCTGTATGGTCTTGGCCACCATGCTGCAGCTCAGTTTTAGGGTATTGGCAATCTTCTTATAGCCTAGGCCATCTTTATGTAGAGCAACAATTCTTTTTTTTCAGATCCTCTGAGAGTTTTTTGCCATGTGATGCTGTGTTGAACTTCCAGTGACCAGTATGAGAGAGTGAGAGCGATAACACCAAATTTAACACACCTGCTCCCCATTTACACCTGAGACCTTGTAACACTAACAAGTCACATGACGCTGGGGAGGGAAAATGGCTGACGGGCCCAATTTGGACATTTTAACTTAGGGGTGTACTCACTTTTGTTGCCAGCTGTTTAGACTTTAATGGCTGAATATTGAGTTATTTTGAGGGGACAGCAAATTTACACTGTTATACAAGCTGTACACTCACTACTTTACATTGTAGCAAAGTGTCATTTCTTCAGTGTTGTCACATGAGAAGATATAATAAAATAGTTACAAAAATGTGAGGGGTGTACTCACTTTTGTGAGATACTGTATATATATATATATATATATATATATATATATATATTACAGTTGTTATACAGTATACATGCGCCATAAACTCTCACTAGTGAGACCTTACAGTAGGTTGTAGATATTTTGTCTGGTGATGACAAATTGTAATGTATGATATATGACAATGTAACAGTTATGAAAGTATGACATGGTTGACAGTGACAAATGTATGATGTATGACAGTAAGAAACATGCAGGGCTCTGCTGGTATGTTTTATTGGTTTTTATTGAAGGGGTGTAATTGGGTTTAATAATACTAATAAAGCATTGCATTTAACAAACTAGATAAAATCATTAAGTATTCTTAACTGTATTGTATGACTAAGATTGCTTTATATGTCTCTTTAAATAAAAATACAAACCTTATTGAAATGCTATTTCATAATCTATCCAGCACAAAAAAAATTGGCTGGACTTAAGTTTAATGATATTCTAAATGAGAATATGAACATGTTGTTATCCAAAATGAGTAGTGTGAAGTCACTGAAAATGACCGCTTTTGATCATCAAAAGTGCTGAAGATGTTTTTTTAACATGTTAGAATATCACTGGGAATGATGAGCAATCACTCCCTTTTCGGTATATAAATTAATAATCCTTTCACCATGTACACATCATAGAACATTGGAAACTGGCTATGAAAAAAATTGGTGGTATCTTTCTCTTCTAAGTTCTTTATTGGTTTAATATGTTTTCTCACTCCTGTTCTATGTGGGCAGATTCCATGGCTAAACTGACCACCTTTTAAACCATGTACAACCCAAACCAAATATATATGATTTTTCTGCTTTAAGACTGCTAAGCTTGTCCCCCAGGAACAAAGTCCTTACCTCAGCAGAGTGCCACTATAACCAGGTAAAGATTGGTTGATAATAATATGAAATAATGAAGCTGTGAGATGTTTACGTTTTGCTTAGGCTAGGTTCACATACCTGTGGGTGGGAAACATGCATGAAATCACATGCATTCTCCACCTGCAGAGAAACGCACTGCATTTTATCAAATGCATGGGGGTGCCCTGAATAATTCACATCAGCAACCGTTGCGTGTTTTGACCGCGCCAAACGACGGTGACGCAACTTTGAAAAAAAGGTTGGGGACTTCTTTCCCCAAGTTGTTGTGGGTAGGGCAACTTATTGAAATGAATGGGCTGCCTACAAGCAAAACACATATTGCAACAGTGTAAACCTAGCCTTAAAGTCCATCAAAACCCTCCAGTGACAAAGAAGATTTTCTTTCATTTTCATTGAGGGACACAGAATTCAGGGACAATGGGGATATACTGCCTTTCAGAGCAGCCATCAAAAATTTTTGGGCCCCTTACCAGGTGCTTCAAAAAACACCCCCGCCGCTGTAAGTCAGGCGCGCTAAAAGGGGCCGGACGCCTGAACAGGGGGTGGCGGCGGCAGCCATGGGTAGATTCATCCAATGCATGAATCTATCCATTGTACATAGAGGGGGTGGCTGGACGGGTCGCCCCTGCCCCTACACAGCTCTAGGCCTGGGCCCCCCCCCCCAGCCTGACCACCAACATTCCCCTGGGCTTGCCCATGGCCATCCCACCGAATCCAAACACTGCCCCCTCACCTGTACACCCCCCTCAATCCTGTATTCCTGTATATATGTCAGCCCCCCTCAATCCTGTATATATGCCAGCCCCCCTCACACCTGTATACAGCCCAACCCCCCCTCCACACACCTGTAAATATGTCAACCCCCCACCTATATATATGCCAGCCCCCATCACACCTGTATATATGTCAGCCCCCCACTTTTATATATATATGTCATCCCCACACATATACAAATCTGTAAACACACAAGCCTCTGTCTATCCTTGTACACGAACAGCCCCCCTCCCTTTCCTTCACAGCCCCTACTTGTAAAGGAAATCTTCCTACCCAGTCCCAGCTCGTTTTCACAAAGCTGATATGTTGCTGACACAGAGGAGCACAGTACAGGCAGCTCACATGAGGGGTGCACATGCACACAGTAGCCAGAGGTGGCAGTAAAGAGCTCGATGTCTGAGCTCAATGACACAGAGAGCAGCAGAAGCTGCGAGATCGTTTCTATAGTGCACAACATGGCTCCCCTTCACCCGTCCTGCCTTCTTCTGGCCCGGATGGGCTCCTTGGGCCCCTTACAGTTGTATCGGCTGTACCCCCTGATAATGGCCCTGCTGCCATTTGCAGGATGATTTTGACACTGGCGAGCAAAAAAATACATGGACATTTGGCAGGCAGACTGCCTCAGCTGGCAGCCTCTAGGTCTGAGAGAAAAGGGCTGTACATCCAAAGGTTTTCAAGGATCTGTGTCACAGGTGCGGCAACTTGAATGTGGACTGCCTGGCCTCCAGGTTCAATATCAAACTGGACAGGAGTGTCTCTAGGTACAGAGATTCTATAGTGGAAGCAGCGGATTCTCTGGTGGGTCCATGGGATCAATAAAATCTGATTTACGCCTTTTTCCCACTAAAACGCTTTCCTATTCTGTTAAGCAGAATTGAGATGGAGGGCATCCAGGTGATCCTCACATAGCTTCAATTTAGACAAGTTCTTTATTTGTTACAGCTTTGTACATTCTGAAGCTGTCAGACAGTATGTGTTATTAACAAGGGTCTTGCTGTTGACAGGGCAAAGACTGTAAGGCCGCGTACACACGAGCTGACTTTTCGGCAACAAAAGTCCGACGGCAATTCCGGCAGACTTTCGTCAGACTTTTGACGGACTTCCGACAAACTTTTGAACGAATGGACTTGCCTACACACAATCACACCAAAGTCCGACGGATTCGTACGTGATGACGTACGACCGGACTAAAATAAGGAAGTTGATAGCCAGTAGCCAATAGCTGCCCTAGCGTGGGTTTTTGTCCGTCGGACTAACATACAGACAAGAGGATTTTTCGACCAGACTCGAGTCCGTCGGAAAGATTTAAAGCATGTTTCAAATCTAAAATCCGTCAGATTTTTGACTGGAAAAGTCCACTGAAGGTCCGATGAAGCCCACACATGATCGCATTGTCTGCCGGACTTGGTCCGTCGGACCAGTCCGGTCGAAAAGTCCGCTTGTGTGTACGCTGCATAAGACATCAAAAGTCCTCCCAGTTCTTACTCTCTGTTCAGACAAAGGCTTGATTTGGTTCTCTTTACATGCTGCCTGTCCTGAGCTATTTCCAAACTTTGAGTATTTCGTTATGTATCAATGGACTGTGATAAACTTGATCTATAAACTTAATATTTGGATGAAGATGACATTGTAACAACATTGATTTTATACCACGTGTTCTGTGTATTTTCAAGCTATGATCGATACTGTTCATAATAAAATATAACAAACATCAACAAGTCTATGTGCTGCTGTTTTTAACATCCAGTATTGCAAAATGTATCACCTCTACATACCAGGCATGAGAATGCCTTTGATGATGAAACGCATTGATTGACGGTGACGCCAACTGTTTTTTACTGAAACCTGTATACTGAGAAGCCGGTGAAAGTCACTAGCCAGTACCAAGCATTCAAGTGATAGATGCTGGTGCTTTACGAAGCACCAACTAATATAAGTGTGTTACTTGCCTTGTAATTTACTGTTTTGAATAAATAATATGATACCACTCCACAGGAGAATTCATTTTATGAGTCTGCAGCAGAGCAAAAATTGTAGTCCTACATCCAGGAAATAGAAGAGAAGGTGGAAGGTTCATTCTAGTATACATGACTGAGTTTTATGTAGGGGTCTCCCAGTTTTGCATAAGTATGTTTAAGACTTTTCACAAAGGTTATTTGATTTACTGTATCTAGATGTACAGACACATGAGTGAACTGGTAAGATCAGGTTAAATCAGAAGTCCTCAAACCTTCTATACAATGGGCCAGTTCTCTATCATTGTAGACTTTATGAGGGCTGCCAGACTGTGGTCATTGGTAGTAGAAAATGCCCTAGTCAGCGGGTGTAATCAATGTCCCAGGCTTGGTGGTTAATGGGAGAAAAAAAATTACCACCTGTGGACAGATGGTGGAGTAATTGCCCCCACTGTTGGTGTCAGTGAGAGAAATAATGCCCCATCATTGGTTTCAGTGGGTGGAATAGTGCCCTATTAATGGAGTTAGTGGGAGAAATTAAGCCACATTGTTGGTATCTGAGGGCAGAACTGTACTCCCATGCTGTTGCCAGTGGAATGAATAGATTCCCCAGGGATGGTTCTATGTAAGAAAAGGGCCACACTCAGGCTGTAGTTTGGGGGCCCCTAGCTTAAAAGAATGTTATGTAGAAGTGATACTTTTTGCACAAATACTGGCTGTGTTGGAAATAGCAACACACAGACATGCTGATGTTTACATCTGATGTTACATTTTGATACATTTATTATAAATAATATTGGTCATAGTGCTGTCTTAACCCACTTGCTGAGCAGACCTCTTCTGGAACTTTTTTCTTTACAAGTTTAAATTAGTATTTCTTGCTAGAAAATTACTTAGAACCCTCAAACATATTTTTTTTTTCTTTTTAGCAGGGAACCTAGAAAATAAAATGGCGATAATTGCAATATTTTATGTCACACTGTATTTGCGGAACACAGCATTCCTTTAAACGCAAGTTTTTGTGAAAAAATGAAATTTAATGAATTTTAAAAAAAAGCATAATAGTTACCCCAATGTTTTTTGTATAATGTGAAAGATGATGTTGCGCTGAGTAAATATATACCTAAAATGTCATGCTTTAAAATTGCGCACACTCATTGAATAATGACAAACTACAGTACCTGAAAATCTCCATAGGAGATGCTTTAAAAATATTTACAGGATACTTGTTTAAAGTTACAGAGGAGGTCTTGCACTAGAATTATTGCTTTGGTTCTAACAATCGCGACAATACCTCAAATGTGTGGTTTGAACATTGTTTACGTATGCAGTTGCGACTATAGTATGAGTTCGCTTCTGTGCGCAAGCACAAAGGATGGGGCGCTTTAATTTTTTTTCTCTCTTATTTATTTATATACTTTTATTCCTATTACAAGGAATGTCAACTTGCAATAGAAATAAGCATGACAGGTCCTCATTATTTAAGAGATCTGGGGTCCTCATTAAAAAAAACACAGATCTGTCATTTAACTTTTAAAAGCAAAAGAAAGAAAAAATAATTTTTGATATTATGACTTAAAAAAAATATATAATTTGTTAATGCCTGAGAGCTGGAAGTGACATCAGAGGTCGCTCCGGTCCCCCAAGGGCATAGAGCCGAGTAGAAGCTGTCTTGCCCTCACTTGTCTTCCTGCCCAGCAAACGGCCACACCGGATCGCTTCTGGGTTTACCGACGGCTCTAGTAAGCTTGGAAACGACCAGGAAGCGGCGAGAGGGGGTGCACCTCTCCTACCGCCTATAAAAGTGATCCTGTGGTGAATGCATCTGCGGGACCACTTTTATCTTGTAGAGAGTAGCCCACAGTAAATACCGATACTAAGGTTAAGGCAGCTAGCTGCTGCCATAATACCAGTATTTAACGTCAAAGTAATGACGTAAATTTACTGTGTGCGGTCTGCAATACACATAATACTTAGTATTAATATTATTGGTAAAAATAGCAGGTTGTCTTCTAAATATCATTATTGAATATTAGTATTTTTTGGAATAGATTTTTTTGCTTGCTTTTGTATTCTTTTCACAGGCACAGGAGTAATTGACCACACTTTCTCTGACACAAATAGTAGCTTCAGCAGCAGCTTTGTAGCTCACTTCCAAGCTCAAGATAAAAGACATAAAACACAAATAAGCTGTGCCACACACCTTCTTTTCCTCTCCCTACAGGGAGTACACTCAATCGAATGATATGAACAAGCACAAGGTAAGGTCAGTATGTGCTAATGGAGGAGCCCCTCCGAGCCTGGATACTAAAGCAATAGTGTTTTCTCTGCAGTGTATCTCTCCAGATCAACCACAGTCACAGCAATCCTGGAATCCTTTCCGATCCACTCTTTTCAAGAGGAGCAGGAAGTCCCAGAACATCAGAACACCCCACCAAGGTGAATGAATAAAAAAGGAGATCCTTTTTTGCAACACATTTTATTAAAGTACAAATTAAAAAAAAGCTTTAAAAAGTAGAGTTTATGTCAGAGAAGCTATCAAACAGATATATAAAATAAATTCTTCATACTAATAGTCCACTGAAAGCGTAAAATTAATCAGCAGAAGCAAACTCACTTACATAAAGTTGGTATTTGTTACAGTCCATTGGAGCACCCAAAAATTATTTATTTGTTACAGGCGTAGAAAATAGCTATATTATCTCTATGATTAGGTGCTATTCTATAACTTATATGTGGGCGTTCAGGTAAGTGTTTAGCCAAGATGGGATTTTTTAAAAACTTTTTAGTGTTTATAAAGAACATTTTAACTTAGGATGCTGTCTACAAAACTGATCCACTGATGCTTAAAGTGGTTCTGAAGCCTAAACATTTTTTACCTTAATTCATTCTTTGCATCAAGGTAAAACATGTTTAAGTATCAGTATCTCCACCTCAACCCCTCCCCTTTTACTCACCTGAGCCCTCATTTAATCCAGCACTGTGCCCATCTGCAGCTCTTCTCTCCCCTCACTTCCTGCTCTCACAGGCCACGTTGAAGCAGCGGAATCCTTTGGCAGGAACTACTGTCAATTAAAGCCAGTGACGAGGTAGTGGGTAAAGGGGCTGAGTCCCGCTGTCTGTGTCTATAGACGCAGACAGTGAGACTCAGGAGTGAGCCCACATGAGCACCCCCATAGAAAGTGGCTTCCTATGGGGCACTCATCGGAGAGGAGGCGCTAGGAGCGCGGGAACCCAGAAAAAAGAGGTTTGGGGCCACTCTGTGCAATTATATTGGACAGAGCAGGTAAGTATAAACCTGTTTGTTATTTAATAATAAAAAAAAAAATTTACAATAAATTTAACATTCTTCTTATTTCTAACTTTATCTATAAATAATGATCTTCCATCTTGTTGAAAACAAAAAGCTGCGCTTAGGACACTAAATTAGGTGTGCTGCCTCCCTTAAAAGAGCTTCCTATAAGGATTCTCTGTGAACTAATATATGTATAAACAAGGGTTGTGGCGCTTCCTATGGGGTACTGGATGGGAGGGGTGTTAGTAATGTACACGTGTGGTTCTCTCAATGAACCCCAATACAGGTACCTGGTATCTACCAGGGACAAACTATGTTACCGTACGGGTATGTATGTCTATGGTTAGATACACACACATACATCCATATACACCCGCTTATATCAACAAAAATAATAATAATAATAATTCTGAAGATGGTTCATTCAGACCTAATTAAAAGAGGTGTGGGCTGGTTCATTCAGACCTAATTACAAGGGGTGTGGGCTAGAGCCCCTGTGGCTGTGATACATATGCCACCACTAGGTGATCATGTGTGTGTAACCTTATAATTGCTCTACTGCAAAAATAATCCAAAATAATCCAAAGTAATCCAAACACTCTGCTCCCGTGCAAAGTGAACATACATAAATGAGCATACATAAAAAATGTGTTACCCAAACATTACATATAATAATCAAATGAACATAAATGTGATCAAATTAAGTGCAAAGGAGACCAGTAATTAGTGATAGTCCAAAAAATAAACTTGTTCAAATCCAGTGTTCCAAACAATTTCGTGACTTGGGTGCTCTCGGGTAATTCCTGTGACTTTAGTGCTCCCCCTTCAGATCCCCACTCACCAGATGCAACAGCCCCGTAACGGGGCAACCAGCATGAGATGTCTCTTTCACGATCTCTTTTCCACGCTGATCTGGCGGACTTTGCAGGATGGTATCCGTTGGTTATCCCAATAGATTCCCAGACCCGGGTATGCAGGTGGCCTTCTAATAGGTAGAATGTTCACAAGGGCTCCCTCATGGAAAGGAAAAATAGGAAGCTTCCATGGTGTAATATGTAAAAGGCTTTATTCAAAAAACTCCATCAACAAGCAGCGGAGTAATTAGGCAAAATAAAGTACATAGACCATAAAAATATATAAAAATATATAAAATATAAAAAAACATAAAAAAACTACTCAGACCGAAGCCTGAGAACAGACCCGTAGCAAGGTGGAAAGCGCGCACCGCTAAGAGGAGCTGTGTACGCTCTGCTTGCGTTCCAGCTAGGGCTCGTGTCCGGAAGCGGTATGCGCTCCACCTGCGTGTCAGCTAGGGTCCGTAACCGGAAGTGACGTAGCGTGCGTGGCGTCGTTGTACGCGTTTCGTCATAGACGTCTTCAGCAACGATGCCAGCACGCCACGCGCTACGTCCATTTAAGGAGCCGTCATTTTCGATCCGCCCCTTAATTTCTACCCCATCCAATCCTAACATACCAAGGCGGGGTGACCCTCCAACCTAAGCTGGAGTGTCAGCAGAGATGGTCGTGCGCCAATTACCGTATTATAAACCCAACTACTGGGTTAGAATCTGCCCTCCTATATATTAAATAATACCAAATGGTTAGGAGGTGGGCATAAGGAGAAATATACCGTATACTGAAATTAAAATTTATATAAAAAAGAAAAATTTTAAAAAATTAAATGGAGTTAAATTAAATTAAATATATAGATATATACCCAGACCGGTGTGGGACAGTAAATATGGGAAAAACATGAGGCTTATTATAGATCAAGTGTATGAAGGAAAGATTTGCTCTCAGACACTTGAGATCAGGGAAGGAATAAGGGGATGTTATTACAAGTCAAGACCCCCAGTGTTAGTAATAGTGAAATTGTAGGTTTCTGTATTCCAAATATTAGGGGGTATTGCCTTTTGGGTCAGAGGATTTTCTAGAAGGAGATTTGGGGTCACCCCCCTAGTTCTATGTGTAAGTAGCTGAGAAGCTATATATGCATAACCTTACACCTTATATCCATAGGGGGAAGAGACGGTAAATATTCACAGATATGGGTAATGTAACCCTATCTTTCACGGATTAGCCAGGAAACAGTTTAAATCGATATCCAGGTTGAGGCCCCTCGGAGCAAGGGACCTCAGCCTGTATATCCATGCGGTTTCGTTTTGTGATATAAGTGTGGTTTTATTGCCCCCTCGCCAGTGATCCCTCACACAGTCAATCCCATAGAAGATCATCCCTGTGGGATCCCGGTTATGTACTGTGTCGAAGTGGCGGGAAAGATGGTGTTTTGGGAACCCTTTTTTGATGTTTTTTATGTGTTCCCGTATTCTCACATATAGGGGTCGGGTGGTTCTGCCCACATATTGCATTTGGCACGGGCACTCGATGACATAGGTCACGTGTGTGCTCTGACAGGTGATGAGTTCCCTGATCTGGTATTGTTTGTGATCTGATCTTGATTTAAAAGTTTCCCTTTTACGAGGTTGTTTCTTGGTGACCCTACATGGTAGACATTTTTGGCACCTGTAAAACCCTTTCATGTTTGGAAAAATCCGAGTAGTTTTGGGGGGGTTTATAACATTATGTACTAAAAGGTGTCGTAGATTAGGCGCTTTTCGGTATACTACCTTTGGTTTATTAGGTAATATGCCTGCTAGTGTTCTATCCTCCTTTAAGATAGGCCAGTACTTCTTCAGGATCTGCTCAAAATCTTTGTATTGAGAGTTAAAACCTGTAATGAACGTCAATTCTACATTGTATTTCTTCCTTTTGGGTTTTGTCAGTAAATTCTTGCGGTCTAGTTTTGCTACGTCCCCCTTCAGCTTATTCAACGAGTCTAGGTTGTATCCTTTTTCATGGAACCGCTCCACCAGGATGCTCGCTTGTTCCAAATAATCATCCATGGTTGCGCAGTTTCTCCTTAGTCTCGTTAACTGGCCTTTGGGGATGTTATCCTTCCACTGGGGATGGTGACAACTGTTAATAGGGATGTACCCGTTTCTATCAGTAGCCTTGAAGAAGGTTTTTGTGCATAGGCCATCATTCTTCTTAAATATTTCAAGGTCGAGATATTCAATCTTTTGGGGGTCCCATTTCCCTGTGAAGGTTAGTCCGTATCTGTTGTTATTCAGCCCTTGCAAGAATTTTTCAAAGGTCTCAGATGTTCCCTCCCAAAATATGATTAAGTCATCTATGTACCTACGGTACAGTTTCACTTGTGGTATATCTCTAGCATAAATGTATTCCTCTTCCCACATGTTCATGAGCAAGTTGGCCACACTTGGTGCGTACCTAGCACCCATAGCGACTCCCTTGGTTTGAACATAGTAGTTTTGGTCATACCAGAAATAATTACAGGACATCGCCAACTCCAGGCCTTCAAGTATGAAATCTATCTGTTCTTGTCTCATACTAGTAAGCTCGTGGAGAGCTTTTTCCACACCAAGCAAGCCATCCTGTTGTACAATGCTAGTATATAGCGAATTCACGTCAATAGTGGCTAGTAAATAATTTTGTGCCCCGTCTATTTCCTGTAATTCTTCCAAAAGTTGGGCACTATCCCGTAAGTACGATTTTCCCTTCTTGACAAGCGGTTTGAGGAATACATCAAGATACTCCCCAAGCCTAGAGAATACTGAATTAATACCACTAATTATGGGTCTTCCTGGTGGTTTGTGTAATCGTTTGTGGATTTTTGGTGTATAGTAAATCACCGGAGTTTTCGTGGAACTTGAGACTAAATATTCTGCTTCTTTAGTGTTTAGGATTCCAATCTGTTTTCCTTTGTTTACATAGGCTCTCAATTTCTTTTCATATGCACGCTTAGGGTTCTTCCCAAGCTTGCTGTAGGTGTTTTCTACCTGAAGCAGGTTCCTCATCTCCTCCTCATAATCTTTCTTATTTAATATTACTAGCCCTCCCCCTTTATCTGCGGGTCTTATGACCACCTCCCTTCTCTTACTCAAAGATTTTATTGTTTTCCAGACATTTCTCGTTTTGTGGTTATTCTGTTTTTCTAACTTCCTCAGATCGTCTTCCACCATTTTCTGGAATGCTTCCATGCATTGATTCCCAGATGTTTTAGGGTTAAAGATGGAGTTGTTTTTCAAACTTGTTTGCTCATATATTACTTCTCTCCTGGTTCTTGTATCGGTTTTTGTGAGGAAGTGTTTTTTAAGATTGAGTTTCCTCATAAACTTTTTCAAATCAATATAAGTTTCAAATTTATCCAGATGTTTTTCAGGCGCAAATTTGAGCCCTAAATCAAGAATTTTCATCTCATCTTCAGAAAATTGGACGTCACTGAGGTTAAAAATACCCTTCCCTAATATTCTCGTCTTCGTTTTCTTCCTCCCTCCTCTATTTCCTCTGGTCGTCTTCTTCTTTCTTCGGGTTCCATCCCTTGTCCTCCATACCTCCTGGGGTGCTCCTGTTCCCTGTAAGGTTGGGGTGCTTCCCTCATTCTGTCTTGATCTTCTCGAGAGTCCTTCCGCCCCATGTATGGTCCTCTCCATTCTGGGTTCCTGTAGGGTGGCCTTGCTCTCCATCTCCCTGGTGGTTTGTCTCTCCCCCAGCGCCTGGGAAAATCCCTATGTGGACCTCGGTCTCTTCTATATTGTGGTCCTGGGGTTTCTTCATAGTTGTGTCTATATTGGACCCTCGCATTTTCCCTTAGTGGGGAGAACCTGTTACTTGTAGGTATACCATATCCAGGTGTTTGAGGTGCTCTGTATTCACTTCTTTCTTGGTAATTCCCACTATAAGTTCTAGGTCTTGCCGTATGTCTGTATGGCGTAGTATGTTGTACCCTATGAGGGAACTTAATATTGGTTCTTACTATCTGTTGCGGTGTGTTGTTAATCAGGCCCTCCATCTCCATCGATGTATCAGGGCTGTCATCCGTCTCCAATTCCTCCTCAAGCAAGCCTGGGTCGCTACTCATGGTTTGCCATTTGTAAACATTCATACTCTGATAGTCGATCAGATCCCTTTTGTATTTTTTCTGTTTTTTTACTTGTATTTGGGTGTCGTATTTCTTTATAATTTCCTGGAGCTCTTTCTCTTTGTTTTTATATTCATTCTGGTTGATGAAGGGTACTAATTGATTTTTAATATCAGTAATATTAGCTTCGACCCCTTTAAGTTTAAACTGTCTTCTTTTAAGAATTTTGTGTAGGAGCTCATTTTCACACCCATTGAGGAAGGTATACCATTCGTCCATCAACGCTGGTTCATTAATACCATCATTGGGGTCCAGGTCCCACCTTAGTCTCCTGGGTGTCATCTTTGCTGTAATGTAGGTTTCCAAGGTGGCTATGTCCCACCATACTCTCAGTTGTTTCTCCATAGTGTGTCTTAGTTTCTTCATCAGCCCATTCATGTCTTGTGTGTTGTTCACTGACTCCTGACTAAAAATGCCACCCAGGTCAATGTTCCTATTCCCCATGTACCCAAATATGTCCATAGCTGCAAGCTAAAATGATCCTACCTAAGGTGGGAACACAGTACGAAGTTGAAAACAAAAAGCTGCGCTTAGGACACTAAATTAGGTGTGCTGCCTCCCTTAAAAGAGCTTCCTATAAGGATTCTCTGTGAACTAATATATGTATAAACAAGGGTTGTGGCGCTTCCTATGGGGTACTGGATGGGAGGGGTGTTAGTAATGTACACGTGTGGTTCTCTCAATGAACCCCAATACAGGTACCTGGTATCTACCAGGGACAAACTATGTTACCGTACGGGTATGTATGTCTATGGTTAGATACACACACAT